>NC_141547.1:86340000-86367500 GCF_021556685.1 Rattus norvegicus
AAAAATTAGAGCAGTTTTATTTTTTAACTTTTATTAGCATTTGTTCAAAACGATGGATTTCGTTATGATGTCTCATACCCGTATAGATTTGATCATCTTTAATCCCTATTATTAATGTCTCTCCCCAGTGCTCCAAGGTTTCCCTTCCCATGTCCTCTCTTCTGCTGTCACATATCATCTCTATTGCATCTTTTTCTATAGTCGTTATTGTTCCACATATGTATAAATATGTAAATATAACTTTCCCAGTCCATTTAGTGTCGCTTATACATATATTTTTTTAGGGCTGACCACTTGGTATTGAGTAATCAATTAGGGAGCTCATCCCTAATATTAATTCTTCTTCTCTCAGCAGTCTCCAATAGCTGGTAGCTCTTCATCTAGGGGCGGGGCCTTGTGACATTCCCCTATCTGTGTTGGCATGGTAACTGGTATTTTACTCAGGCCTTCTTTAGGCTGCCAAAGTGTTGAGATTTCATACATCCAGATCCCTTGTCCTATACAGAAGGTAGAGCCTCTCAGCTTTGTAGAGCCTTATCTTGGAGTAGAGTTGGGCGTTTACCTATGGATCTCGTGGGGGACACAGTTCCTTCCGTGCTGTGCACCAAGAACAAGTCGAGTGCATGATCCAAGAAAGGGGAAAGGGTGGCTGTGAGCAAGGCAGGTGTGCACTGGGTGGAGGGCACCTGTCTTTTCCCTCCAGAAGCCCAGTCACAGACAGAAGAAGCAAGCCTAGGCTTCCAAGGAGCCGGCAGAGACGTAGCCTGGGTTGAACACTGGCCTCTTCCTGCTGGTTCTTGCCCATCCCTCTGGTTCTGACCAAGGCTGCCCAGCAGTCTAGTTACAGAGCCCAAGCAGGCTTCCCACTCACTCAGGCTTGGAGTAGTTATCAATGTGCGCCCATTGGCTGTGGCTGGTTTGGGATGCGCCAGCTTTGGTGTGGGTTTCCCTTCAGGACAGATGTAATAAACGAGTCCTCATCTTAGCCAGGCGCTGCATGCGCTCAGTGGTCACTCTAGGGGTGAGCCATCCCTACTAGGGGAACGGGTCTTTCTCAGCATTCTTATGGCTTCAGAAAAGATGAGGCTAGGATGTTTCCAGTTTCCTCCTGGTTTCACTAGGGTGGATTTTACTGCCCGCATAGTGACTGGCAGAGGCGGCTTCTCTGGTCCCCACTCAGAAATGGGCTGTGAACAGACATGATGATGGGGAAGGTTCTTCATTTGGTCTCCTCTGTGCTCCCTGCTTTCAGATGCCACGTGTAGGCTGATGGCCTTAGCAGTGAAACTGAGACCATCAGGGTGAGGACAGTGGGAGACAGACTTGACTTGCATACGTGGGAGTCTAACTTGAAGTTGATGGGAAGAGAAGGCATGGGCTTGGCCTCAACTATTGGGGCCAGTGGAGCATAGCTGCTGCTGAAGGAGCTTAGCAGGCCAAAGGCCGTGTGGGAGGGGCAGTGTGGAGGGGCCTTGTGGGAGAGGCAGTGTGTGGGAGCAGTGTGGGAGAGGCAGTGTAGTGTGGGAGAGGCAGTGTAGTGTGGGAGGGGCAGTGTGTGGGAGCAGTGTGGGGGGCAATGTGGGAGGAGCATTGTGAGGGGGTACTGTAGAGGCATTGTGGGAGGGGCATTGTGGGAGGGGCATTGTGTGGGACAGTGTGGGAGAAGCAATGTGGGAGGGGTAGTGTGGGAGTCAGTGTGGGAGGGGCATTGTGGGTGGGGCATTGTGGGAAGGGCATTGTGGGAGGGGCATTGTGGGAGAGGCAATGTGGGAGGGGCATTGTGGGAGGGGCATTGTGGGAGAGGCAATGTGGGAGGGGTAGTGTGGGAGGGGCATTGTGGGTGGGGCAGTGTGGGTGGGGCAGTGTGGGAGAAGCAATGTAGGAGGGGTAGTGTGGGAGGGGCATTGTGGGAGAGGCAATGTGGGAGGGGCACTGTGGGAGGGGCATTGTGGGTGGGGCAGTGTGGAAGGCACTAGCAGATGCTACAGAAATGAAGGAGCTCCCATAAATGACCACTTGTGGAGCTCAAGCTCTGACTGGACCCAGGAAGAACAAAGTCAATCCCAGTTGTAGGACATGTGTGGGATGTGGGCAGGCCTTGAGCACATGGCTGGCCGGTGTCATGGCCGATGATCAGATAGCTCAAGGGACTCCCTGAAGTGGAGCGGACAGAGGCCAAGTGCCCAAGCACATGAGACCATGGGAAGGGAAGACGGATCCTATGGTGCCTATCTGTGCTGACAGAGAAGTGGCATCCTTGGACGGAGAGCCCATGCCTCTCATTGCTCTGCATCTGGCTCCTGACTTCAGAGTCACCCTCCCTCCAGCTTCGAGGGAGCTTTGAGTTTATAGCCTTCCCCTGGAGCATAACCCTGGAATTTCTACCTGTCACAGCTGGAGGGCACAGGGCAAGTGGCATTTGAAGGTCACATCGTCTCCTGGGTCTTCATTACTGCTGCCCCACAGCCCACTCAGGAAGGCACTCGAGCCCAGCTTCCCTTCTGAGTGTAGTGGCTGGTCCCCAGGGGCCCTCGTTGTTCCTTGGATGCCACTACTAGATCAGAACCCTCCAGAAACATGTAGCTATTTAAAGCACACTCGATTTGTTATCCTAACAAGGTAAATGGAACAATTGAGTTCTTGGTGTGTGAGGAAAATTTATCAAGAAAAGGGATACTTTCTTTTAAATACTATAGGGTGGATTTTAGTTAAATTTAATTAATTCGTTTTCACTGAGGCGGGGTCTCACATGCACCAGGGCAACCTTAAACTTGCTGTTTGCTGGGGGATATTCTTGAACTTGTGATCCTCCTGACTCCACCTTTTTAGAGCCTGCACATCCAGTTTCTTGTAATTCTGGGGACGGTACCTGGGGCTCTTTGTGGCTGCTAGGCAAGCAATTGTCCAACTGAGCTACAACCCTGGGCCTTGGGCAGAGTTTTAAATAGGTTCATCTATTCCCAGTGTACTTCTCAAACCATTACAGTTGTTATTTGGCAAACTATTAAGATTAACTGAAAGCTTAAAGCAATTAAATGCCTCCGTCAGTATTTACACAATTATTTTGTTATATAGAATTATGTCTTAATGCTACATGTTAATTTTATTCAATATATGCTTACATATAATCTTAACCTTATATGTTAACTTTATTTGACATGTACATTAAATATGGATTAAATTAGCCTAAATAGTATTAGTATAGGATTATTATACAATTTAGTTTTGGAAGATTTTTCCTTCCTTCTCAAAGCAACTCTCTGTCCGTTTGCAGTCATGCCTGTTGTAGTACGCCTGTTCTTCTTCCGGATGTAGATACACAGGAATCTACTTTCTGCCTTTGTGGATTTAACTACCCTGGATATGTCATACAAATGGAGCCATATAGCATATGAGCCATAGTGAATGACTTCTCCCACTATGAGGTTTCCGAGGGATATCCAGTGGGTTGTCTTATCCAGTTCATGCTTTTCATGGGCCAACTTCTATTCCACTGTACAGCCGAACCACATTTTAATGGGGAGGGATTGAGAGGACGGACCAGATTTTGATTTATTTAATTCAATTAAAAAAGATTAAGATAGGGCCTCGGACAGCTCCAGCTGGCCTTGAACTCACTATGTAGCTGAGGCTGGCTTTGGACTACTGATCCTCCTGCCTCAACCCCTTGAAGGCATGGGTGGCCTGTTTGTGGCACAATGGCTGGCTGTTTTGTTTCTCCACTCACATTTGACAGACAGTTGGGCTGTTTCCATGATTTCGTTGATTGTTTAGACCTTTGTGAGGACACGCCTTTTGATTTCTCTTGGGAAAACGGCAGGGCAATTCTAGGAGAGGAATTTCTGGCTATGGAGTAATTAACATTTTGAGGGTCGGCCACACTATTTTCCAGACCCCCCCAGACCATGTCCTGCTCCCACCAGGAACATGTAAAGGAACTACTTCCTTCATATGAGGATCTTGTTTATCTTATTTTATTGTTATGAGTGGTTTTGCCTGTATTTGTGTATGTGGCCACCGGTGTGCTGGGTGCCTATGGAAGTTAGAAGAGGACATCGAATTCCCTGGAGTTGAAGTTACAGGTGGTGTGTGAGCCACTAATGGACGCTAAGGATAGAACTCAGTTCTTCTACGGGAGCATCAAGTGCTTTTTTTCTTTTTCCACCAAGCCATCTTTCCAGCCCTGCTTCGGTTTGTTTTTTAATTAATTAATTTATTTATTTTGGTTATTTTCATTATTTTTTCTCTTTAAAAAGACTTGAGGGTACATGTGGTCAAGGCAGAAGACAGAGATCTTATGTGGGATTTTCTTTTTTTTTTTTTTAGTTTCCCAGTGGTACCATCTTACTGGACTGGTACAGCATTACGATGACAACATCCAGCCACAAGGCACGAGGATCCCTCTCCCTGCCCCTCCCAAGCCACACCCACCTCCGTGCCCCGAACCCTAGACTTGTGATATCTATAAATTTGTAATATCTTTGCTTATAAACATTTTCCGCCCAGTGTAATTCTCTGGAGATCCATACAGGTTGCTGAGCATATCAATAGCTTATTCTTTTATTGTTAAGTGGTATTCCACGGTGTGGCTGTTGGCACAGTGTGCTCAAACATTGTGTCTGTGAAGGACATCCTGGTAGGTTCCAATTTAGGATGGTTCTGAACAAAGCTGTTTGGAACACCATGTAGAAGTTTTCATATGAACATAAATATTAATTTCCCTGGCCTGAATTCCTAGAAATAGTGCTGGAACATATGGTGTTTGTAAGAATATTGAGATAGGGCAAAACCATTTTCCGTGGTGGTTGAACCATAGGCCTGGAAAGTTCCCTCCCCTCTCCGGTTTAAAAATGGGACTCTGAGGAGACCCTGAATGTGCTAGCTGCTGGCCCTTCGCTAGATGTGTGACTTGCAAGTATTTTCTCTCAGCCTGTGGTATGCCATCTCATTTCTTAAGAGACTTTTGTTCTGTTCTGCTAATGAGCAAACATTTTACATTTTGAGGAGATTCAATTTATCATTTTTTTTCTGTTTTGTTTTATGACCCAGTCAGGTTGCCAACTAGATCAAAGTTTCTTTCTATTGCTCTAAGTCAAATCTAAGAACGCCGAGCCTAGCCCTAATTCCCGAAGGCCTCTCTGTGTTTCTAACAGATTTGCAGCTTTTGAGTTAATAGATACATTCATGACAATGTATTTCAAGGCGATATTTAAACAAGGTGGGGGGTCGAGGCTAAGGTTTCTTTCTTGGTCACGGGATGGCGGTTCAGTTGCTTTGTGGTTTATTGAAAATATCATCTTTACTGGATTATTGTAAATGAAAGAGAATCTGGGTATATATTTGTGTGGGTCTGCGTCTGGGCTCTCTACTTCATTACGTCACCTCAGCACTCATCCTGACATTATCCTGAGTGTTGTTACTAAGGATTGGGTAGGTAACTCCTCCACCCCTTGGTCCTTTGGAGCTGCTACTATTCCTTTTGTTACCCATATTGCATTTCGGAAAGCGCTTGACTTTGCCTACTTCAGTCTCATTTGACTTTGCCTACTTCAGTCTCATTCATGCTATTATCTAGAGAGAATTTGCATCCTTACAGGGTTGGGTCTTCTTTCCTCTCCAGAACGAAGATGGCTTCTCCATTTATTTAGCTTTTCTTTGATTCTTTGCTCAGCGCCATGATTTTCGGGACGCAAACTTTCTACTTTTACAATCAGCCTTTCACCATGGCATTTCCCTTTCGAGCACCTGTAAGCAGTGGAGTAGTTAGCGTGTGTCCACGTGATCACTGCTGCTATGTGGGAATGCAGCAAGTTCTCGAATGTTGGTTTGTCCATTGTGATTCGTTGAAGTCGGTTATTCATTCTAGGTGTGATTGTTTCGTTTGAATAGGTCCTTGGTGTTTTATATAGAGATCACCAGACCTTTAGCACATCTTCCTTGTAGCCTGCATCTCTTTCCTACCTCGTCACCCTGGCTAAATCTCCAGACGTGATATGGAATTGGAGCAGTGAGAGCTGCCATCCGTCCTCTGTTCCACCGGAAGCATTTGAAGTTCCACCACGTACGGCATGAGCTGTAGGCTTTCTGGGCGCCGTCCTTTATCAAGTTGAGGAAGTTCTTTATTCCTCCTTTATAAACATTAAATAAGGGCCACATCTTGTTGTTTTCTTTATCAGTACTAATTGCCATTATTCGAATCCTTCTCCTGTTGTTGTGGAATGTATTACATTGGCATTTCAGGAGTGAATTAGCATTGCATCCTTGGCTTAGATCTCATGTGGTAGGATCTAGAATTCATTTATGTGTTGGAAATTGCCAACATCTTGTTATGGATTCGTGGGATCTGTTTTCCTTTTTGGGCGTGCTTATGGCATTTGTGTATATATCTTATCTTGCACACACCTGCATGTGCGCACGTGGAAGCCAGAGATTGATGTGTCTTTCCTCTCTTGCTTTCCATTTTCAACTCACATTAATTTGATGTTTAATTTCATGAGTTATTAAGCTCATGTCATCTCTAATTCCTTCCCCATCTCCCTCACCCCTATCCCTTCCGACTCTGCGTGGTGCTTTCTTTGTATCGTTTTGGTTTTGTTTTAAATGCACTGCGTTCAGTGCAGCTGGTATGTGCCTGGGGGTAAGGCTGTCTCCCGGAGCATCAGAAGTCTCCAGACCACACCACTGAAGACGACTGATTCTCACTCCCTCAGCAGCCGTCCGTTGGCAGTACTTCCTCAGTTGAAGGTGGGACTTTGTAAGGGCTAGGATTTTGGTTGCCTTGGTCATGTGTGGGCTACGTGTATGTAGTCACAACACCTGTCAGTTCATGCCTGTAATCCCTTCTCATGTCCAGAAAACACCATTTCTCTGCAGTCATCCACTCCTTCTGGTCCTGTAGAGGTTCTTCCTCCTTTTGATGCTTCCGAGTCTTGAAAGGAAAGGGTTGTCTCATTCAGGGATGAGGATTCTTCAGTCTTTAGTCTCCACATGCTGGCCAGTGTATGGATCGATGTAATAATCACCGTGTGCCTCAAAGAGTGGCTTCTTTGATGAAGGTTGAGAGAGGCACTAATCTATGCCTATGAAGATAAGTGTTTAGGGGCAGTTTAATTTTATGTTCATTTAGCAGATAGCAGTAAATTCTCCCTTAAGGCCTTGGCCTACTAACTGGTCCCAGGCATGGGTTTCGTCTTGTGAAACAGTCCTTAAATCCAAACAGAAAATAACTGGTTACTCCCTTAACATGTGTGCCACTATTGTACCAGTGAGCGTATCTTCCTAGGCCAGTCATTGTTGTGTTTTTCAGAGTTCAAAGCCAGGTAAGACTGTTGATTGCTTCTCTCCCCTGGGAGCACGGAGGATGAAGCTTTCAGGTCACGACTAGCTTGATTTCTCCATGTCTTAGGACTCAAGTGTGTTCTGTCTTCGGTGGTAGGGTGTTCCATGATATTCTAGAGGTTCACCAAGAACGAAAGTGTTAGCGTATCTTTGGGGATATCTTTGGGACCCCATGGACCCAGAAAGTCAAAAAGTAGATATCCCCTAGCTGGCGCTGGGCTTTTTATTTGATAGCCTATGACGTCTAAGATAGGTATTCTCTTTGTGTTCTGTTGGGTTACTATTTAAACTACTCTTATATGTTCAGAAATTTCTACAGTCATAGGTTTCTCTATGGCTTTTTCAAAGGGCTTTAGTGTTATTTCTACCTCCCCTTGTTCCCTTTTCTACCCTCCTCGCCCTTAACCCTTCCTTTTTAACTCTTCCTGCATCACTCTGCTCTTTCCTCTTCGCCACCTGGGTTCTACCCCCACGCCCTCGAAATCTACCGCTTTTTTCGTACTTCTGTAAATATTCCAATCTAAAGACACATCTCTAAAGGTTTAAAGCTAACATCTACATATGAAGGGAGAACATATGGCAATTGTCTCTCCGGCTCTCTGTGAACTCACTCGGATTATTTCCAGTGCCGTCGAACTGCCCGAGAATTTCATCACTTTCTTTTGCTTTACAGCCGAGAGGCGTCCCATTCCGTGTGCGCGCCACGTGTTCGTCATCCCTGGAGTAGATGGTGGGAGTCTGGGCTGCTTCCATTTCTGGGTTCTTGGGAAGACAGCAGCAGTGAGCGTGGTGGGGAAGTGAAGTGTCTCTGTGGCAGGGTATTAGCATCTTTGAGAATATGCCCAGGAGTGATATAGATGGATCATATGGTAGATCAATTTTTTTTTTTTTAGTATCTCGAGGAACATCCACACTGGTTTCCATGGCGGCTGCATTAGTTTCTGCTCCACTATTTGTGCTCTTCTTTTTCCTCCTCCACGTCAGAATTTGATATAATTTGGTTTTTAACCTAAGCCATTCTGACTTAGGTAAGATGATATCTCAAAGTAATTTGAATTTGCACTTCCCATATGTCTAAGGATTTCGAACACTTAAAAAAATATTTCTTAGCCATTTGCATTTTTTCTTTCAACTCTGTTTCATTCCTTGCTTTATATTTTCTCTTTCTCTGGTTATATGGGTTTTTTTTTTCCCCTTTGACTATTCTAAATGTCAAACCTTTTGTTTAGATGCTGAGCTCGTAGAACTTTTTCCATTGTGTGGCTGCCACTTCACTTGAATGGTGGTGTCCTTTGCTCTGCGGAAGCTTTTAGCTTCACGAGGTCCATTTGCGAGCTGTTGGTCTGCGCGCGTGTCCTGGAGCAGTCCTGTTCAGAAAGTCCTTTCCGGTGCACATAAGTAGCCGTGTACGCTCTGCTTTTTCCCTCTATCGGATTCAGGTATCAGGTCTTATGCGGTGGTCCTAGATCCATTTGGAGTTGAGTTTTGTACGTGGTTGGAGATAAGGATCTAGTTTCTTTCTTCTACACGAGAGGGCAATCCGTTTGATCAGCCGTGTTTGTTAAAGATGCTATCTTTCCTCTAATGTGTATTTCTGTCCTCTTTGTCTAAAATCAGGTTCCCCCTAATCTTGTGAGACAGATTTTTCTCATTGAACCTGGAGCTCTGGGTGGTCAGAGGACCCTCCCTTATGAGATTCATCTGTTTCCTGCCCTTCCCAGCCCACCCCTCACACTGCTGGGCTTACAGGTACACCATGCCTCTCTTTTATGTGGGCCTGAACTCTGATCTTCATGCTTGAGCAACAAGCCATTCACCTGCCGAGCCATCTTCCAGCCTCTCTTTGCTCATCCTTGTCATGGCTGCTTTAAAGTGTTTGTTAATTATTCTGCGTCCGTCCTCTCGATGTCAGTGTGTGCTGCTTGTCTTTGTTCACTGAACCTCAAGTGCATGTTTCCTAGTTTCTGTTCTTATAAATAATGCCCTGGTGGAATCTAGATGTCTACATCTATTGTATGAAACTCTGTTTTGTTTGGGCCTGTGTTGAGCTGCTGCTTTTCTGTGACATCATACTGGCCGGGGAAGAGGAGTTGTTCTGATGCTGTCAGCTGAGGAAAGAGATCCCGCTGTGGCCTTCCCTGACATCATCCCAGGGATAGGTGGAGGTCTGGCCTTGGTGCTTAACTTTTGCCAGAATGGGTTGATCAGGGCATAGAGTTTTCAGAGTCTTTGGCCTGGAGTAGCAGTCTTACTATCCAAAGGTTTCCTCTTGAGAACTACCATGTTCTGGGTTTTGTCTGGAGAGGGTAGCTTTTGTGCATCTTTGTTTGTTTGTTTGTTTTGTTTTGTGCTCAATGGTGTTCCAAGTTCCTTCTCCCCCAGCTCTGTGTTTGGGAAACAAACCCC
The DNA here is from genome assembly GCF_021556685.1 of Rattus norvegicus. Taxonomy (NCBI): domain Eukaryota; kingdom Metazoa; phylum Chordata; class Mammalia; order Rodentia; family Muridae; genus Rattus; species Rattus norvegicus. The sequence goes on from NC_141547.1 coordinate 86,349,745, forward strand.
GGAGGAGTCATTCCCAGGGCATGCCTTGGTCTGGACCTCTGCCTTCTTCCTTCCAGCTTCCAGTCTCATGATGTTAGATGTGGAATGTCTACGACTTTTACTGGTGTCCCCTGAGAGAAACAGGGAGAGATCCTTCTCCATTTTTTTCCAGCAACAAAGCTCTCATAATCGTAAAGAATCTGGTTTGGGAATGGACAGATGACACAATTAATAAAGTGCCCGCTTTATAAGCATGAAGATCTGAGTTTGGATCCCTAGCACCCATGTAAGGAAGGTGGGTGTGGTCCCATGCCTCTGTCACCCTGAGACTGGAGACTGGGGAGGAGACAGGCAGCTCTCTAGAGCTCTCTTGCCAGCTAGTCTTGCCGTTGGTGAATGCTGGGCTCAGTGAGAGTCTGTCTCAAAAGGTAAGTGGAGAATGGTTAAAAAAAAACCAGGCCATTGGCCTCTAGCCTTCATACAGAATGCATACAAATGCAGTAGGCTGCACATGTGGATACATGGAATGCACACACACACACACACACACACACACTAAGGTAAGCATCTCATTTTCATTGAGAGTAACATGTAATGTAGCTCACAGTCAGGGTACATGCCTTAAGGTTTTAATGAAGTTTTCATGGGGCACTGGGATGCTTCGTATGCTCCACATTTGCATACGATAGCTTTGTCTATCTGACTTTTCGCTTTGGATCTTAACTTCCTTTGTTCGATTTTATTGCTGCCCCAACCTCTTCTGATGTTGGCTATGTCGAGGCTTCAGGGTTGAGCTCGAGATTGGAAATTAACTTCAGCTACCGCTTATCTTTACAATGTGAATGGGCTGCTCTATCCTTGGAGAATTATTCTGAGTCAGAATTAGATATTCTTGTCCACATGTAGCTACTCAGGCGTCTGGAAAACCCTGGTAACCAAGAATCCCCATGTCAGGATGCTAGCAGTAGAACAGGGTAATGGGACAGCCAACTGACCACTGACTGCCATAGCTACTTCTTGTAGTGACCAGGGCACTGGCCCAACTTTCCAGGGCAGTGCTAGAGGCTGTGTGTCCGGTCTAGTGGCTTTTCTGTCTTCCCTCTGGGTCAGCCTCAGTGGCCCCAGTACACCCCAGTTCCCTGAAGGGCAGTCTCGCCATTCTGACTGCTCCAGCCTTGTGGCCTGCAATCTGATTGCTTGTACCGATGATACCTGCAGGCAGCGACACTACAGCCTAAAGTTTCCCTACAGGCTTATGGTGGTGAGAGCATTGTGGGGGATGAAGGTATGCATGGGTTCTGGGTGAAGGATAGAGGGTTGTTTTTTTTCTTCTTCCTGGTTTGATTTCACTTTGGGTCACTGTCACACTTAGGAATTGCAGATGAGTGACATCTGAGAGGTAGCAAGGTGATGAGTGCTGGAGTGATGTGGGGGTGCCTGGTGGGAGCAGTGACCGCACACTGAATGATGAATTATGCCAGGACAAGGCCCAAGCAGTGATCTTGGTTGCAGTCATGTGTTTTCCACCATGTATTTCCAGGAGGACACTGAGGAGGTTGTACTAGGGCTTGGGTTCAAGACTTAGGAATCCCCCAGGCTGCCTAGGTGCTGCCTCCAGAGCCTGCCTCTGCCTCATCAGCTCAAGGGGCCTTCCGTGTCCTCCATGCTGCTGGGGTTGCCTGAGGAGCACAGAATCTACTTTTCCTTTCTGGTCGCCTTTCCTGGTGGCCTTCTGAGTCTGCAGCTGTCTTTGTGTTCCCGCTTGGCTTGTGCTCTTGAAGCCCATGGCTGTCATGTTCTCTGGTCGCTCCCAGGTTGGTGCTGTGTTGATTTCTGACAGATCAATGAATACTGCCCCGGGGGTGGGGTGTCCTTTCTACTCAGGAGAGCTGATGGCTGGCAGTTAGCCCCCTCTTGGAGCTGATGGCCTCCTTTTTGGCTGCATCTCTAGAGGCCTGTGGTGTAGGAAGGGTCCTGGTGGTCCTCATCGTGATCTGCCTTTCATTCTCCACGGGTGGTGCTTTTCTGTCCCTGCACTGTGTCCTCTTTCTGTGTGACCAAATCTGTAAACAGGGAGTCCTGCCTTCTACAGCCTCTTTCCTGTATGTCTGGGTCCATCCAGCAAGGAGACGCATGGGAACTGTAGCGGGAGATGGTGTGGGGCTGGTACAGTAGGTCCTTAGTGCAGCACCAGGCCTCGCTTATACATATATGGTCCTGGGGCGGAACCCTGGTGGTTTCTCTCAGATGTACAGATTCAGCTCCCACCATCCTCCCTCGCTGTGCCTGGTTTTCTGCTGTCTATGCACGCTTATGTTAGCGGCTTCCTCTGGGGTTCCCCAGTGCACCCGGCGTGCGCTACGTTTGCAGGATGAGCTGTGCACATTCACTGCTGTCCATTGTGTGGAGCACAAGGGTGGGGTCCTTACACTACTTCCTGGAGCCACCAGGCTCTCTGGGACCGTGGCTGCCCCTCCTAGTGGTAACCCAGATGGACTCTGTGGACACTGACTATCCTTGAAACTCACCAGGGTTGTAGCCACCTTCAGTCAGAGGACTGGCCTCTCCCTGTCACAGTGGGTCTAGGAGAGACTCAGAGAATGGCAGGGAAGGAAGGCATGCCCACTGAAGTTCCCCAGAGGGAGCATGGCCAGGACACGGGACGTGTCAGGGGCCTGGGGGAGAGCCTACAGCATAGAGCAGGGACTGAGCCTTCTTCAGCCTCATCCACCCTCGTCAGTAGGATGTTCTTTCCCTTTCTTGTGATTCAGGGACCACTTTTGTCTTCTTTGCAATGCACCATGGGATACGGCATGAGGGGTCTGAGGGAAATTGTGGCCCCCTTAAACTTCAGATCTGGCACATAGCAACTAAGGCTCGGCGGGTCAGAATGCGATAGGGCTGAGGTCAGGGAAGGTCACATCTGGAAGAGTCTGACTCACACTGTCCATCCAGACAGGAAGCAAAGGCCTGGGAGTGTTGAAGGGATGGGATCTCCAGGGTGCTTCAGCGCTTCTTGAAACAAAACAAAACAAAACAAAACAAAACAAAACAAAACAAAACACAACACAAAAACAAAAACAAAAACGTGCTTATTTTCTTCTTGGGGAGAGGAAAAAATGCTTGCCCTACTCAAGTCAGGGAATCACAAGAAGTTAATGGCCAAGAGAAGGGGTCAGATTGTCCCTGAGTCTTTTATCTTTGTGTAGCAAGGAGTGCTTGTGTGCTCCAGGAAGACAGACTTAGTATAAACCGATTTCTGGATCCATTTGGAACAGTAGAAGGAGGGGAGAGGGATCTAGTGGGGCCACAACTGGAGATGGTGGAATTTGCTGGGCTGAGGCACAGAGTGCACAGTAGGCCAGAAGGGTAGCATGCAAGGACTGCAGAGCATGCCTGAGTGTGGGACATCAGGCTCAACTATGCTGGGCTAGGTGTCTGGAGTCAATTGCTTGCTCATTAGTAGAGTGTGAGTCCATGGGGGTCGGGGGACTGGGCAGTGTTGCAGGCCTGGGCGTGTGCTGGCTTGCCCAAGCAGGGTCTATAGGTCCCTATTTCTCTACTAAGCCAGTGGGAAGGAGGAAGTCCTTACTGTCTGACAAAGCATGTCTCTCCTATGCAGGAGCGGTTGCTCATGAGCCTCTTGCCCCGGAATGTCGCCATGGAGATGAAGGAAGACTTCCTGAAGCCCCCTGAGAGGATATTTCACAAGATTTACATCCAGAGGCACGACAATGTGAGGTAGGAGAATAACACCGACCCAGCCCGACAGTCGGTTTACTGGGGGGCTGCAGGGCAGAGGTGACAAGGTAGGGAGGAGGTGGGGGAGCTGGGAAGCAGATGGAAGAGGTAAGCAGGGGAAGAGAAGATTGCTCTAGTTGTGGGGGAGAGAGGAGGTCGGTCAAGAAGTTCAGGTGGCAGCCGCCCAGCAGGGAAGCTGGTCCCACGTGGACGGGATTGCGGCTTCGTAGGTGGCACACGCCAGTTCTCTTTCGAGTTTCTCCCATCAGCACATGCATTGCCTCACAGGGAGATAGATAGACAGGTGATAGGGAAATAGAGCTTTGTCCCAAGACTGGGCTTTTGCAGTGGAGTTTGAAGTGGGGAGTCTCCATTTCTGAATAATGACTGAGTGTTGCTTGAGGTGAGCTCTTCCCCCTCGTCCTCATCTCATCAGCCCTACGAGGTCAGAGCTGTTGTCTGTATTTTACAGGCAAGGGACCTGAGTCTTCCACATGAACCAACTTGTGGATACTTTGAAGTTTGCCTGCTTAGAGAGCCCTGCCGAAACTATTTGTCCTAGCGTACTATATAGTCTTTTTTTAAAAAAAAAATACTTGTGATTATAGTTCAGTGCTCTTAGAATAGCTGAGTGTCCCCTGTTGAGCAGTGACACCCTGCAAGTGCCACTCGGGAGATGATTGGGCCAACGCAAAGCACTTTCTGCTCAGTTGTTCTTTGCTGGTTCTTCTGGTGTTAGGTGTCAGGACTCCCAGCCTTCGGCCCCCGGAGACACAAAAGCACGGGGAAAAAACTCTTATGTTGGGTACTACAGGCTGGCTCATCCCAAATTTGTTAAGGCTTGTGAACCATCCAGGTACAAGCCATCCCTGTAGGGAGAGGGGGCATGGCTGATCAGGTCACAGGTACTGCTCTGTGCTTACCTGTGAATCCTTCCACTCCCTGCTGTCATGTGCTTCGATAGGGACCGGTGCTGCCCTCCCTCCACAGAGGAGGATGCTGAAGTGGAACAGGCTTGGGGCCCAGCTGTTTGGAAAGGAGCCACAGAGGCAACACTTGAGCCTAGATGCTCTCCAGAATCAGGGCTCAGAGACTCCTTGCTGAGCTCATGCTTGTTTGCTGTCCCCTCACTCCCGTGAGCAGCTGACACTGCTGCCTGCGGTGTAGAAATCAGGAAATTGAGATTCAGCCACGCGAAACAAATGTGCAGCATGCCCTGAGCAGTGGGCAGAGGGATGGACACAGGATCGGCCGGTGCTTGCATTGGCTTTGTGTCCCTCGCCGCACTGTACCTGCTGCTCCTTGTTAGCCGGAAAGGACAGAATCCAGTGCCCTAAGTGCTTACAGAGGAGCGGCAGCCAGCAGAATGTTTCAAAGAGAACTGGGAGGGCATGCTTGTAGGAGGGGGTCATGGTTGAGGGCCTCCTGGTAGCTTGAGTGAGTAGGCATCTTTGGCCTCTGCTTGCTCAACAAAACAAATAGATAAACAAATACACGGACTAGCACTGTAGCCTCCCCCCTGTGTCTTTGTCAGGTTTCTGTTGCTGTGATTAAACACTATGATCGAGAGCAAGCTGGGGGGGGAAAGGGTTAATTTGGCGTACACTTCCACTTGTAGTCCATCACTGAAGGAAGTCAGGGCAGGGAGCTGATGCAGAGGCCTCCCAGAGGAGCTGCTTACTAATGCCTTGCTCCTCAGGGCTTGCTCAACCTGATTTCTTACAGAACCTAGGAGCAGCAGCCCAGGGGATAGTGCCGCCCACAGTGGTCTGGGCTTCTCCCCATTGATCACTAATTTGAAAAATGCCTTGCATGCAAGTCTACAGTCCTATCTTAGGGAGCCAATTTTGTTAATTGAGATTCCCTCCTCGAAGATGCCTTTAGCTTGTGTCAAGTTGACATTAAATTATCCAGCATACCCTGAGAGGGAGAGCACTGATCAGGGTGACCAGTTCCTCAACCTCTCTGGGGCGGCCTAAACAACCAGCATCTGCCTTTCTGAGAGGTCTGACTCAGCCTGGTTTGCTGGGAGAATAGAGGTTGGGTGTACATTGGAAGATGCCACAGTTTTCATACACATGTCCCCTGCTCAGGATAGAGTGAACGCATAGAGTCCACAGCTGGTTACTGGGGGCACAGAGCATTGATAAAGGGCCAGAGCATCTAAGTCGAAATAAGTGATGGGGTTGCTTTCTTCCGTGAGGCTCCTCTCTGAAGGCTCATGGAGAGGCAGGCAGAGGCACTCCAAACAAAGGAGGAAGAGAGACCTGTAGACACAGATCTAAGAAAATGCCCAGGACGGATTATCACTGCACAAGAGACTAGAAATAACGCTCATGAAGACAGACAAGAATTATGCACATGAAAGATGAGAATTTCAATGAGGAAATAAAAGCAAAAAAAAAAAAAAAGAGTAACAAATCAGAAGGCTCAAGACTGGAGCAACCAAATATAAAATCCCCTACGGGAGAATAGAGAATCAGGCAGAACAAAAGGTCGGTGAACTGAAAGACAGGACTCTGGAAGGGTCCAAAAGAGAAGAAAGAATGGAAAGTCACCATTGGGCCAACACATACATTATAGGGGTTGCTGAAGGAGAAGAGTGGGAAAAACATGTTTTCTTTTTTCTTGAAAGCTTTTCAGAGACACGTGGAGCAGAAATCGGCATGCAGAATAGGAAACATATATGACACCAAATAGGATGAATTAAAGAAATTGACATGGTAAAGTTCTGAACAGTTAGAGATGAAGGGAGGATTTCAAAAGCAACGTCAGGAAAGTGTTTTCCTGTAAACAACAGATTCCCCATCAGGTTTTCAGTGGATCTTAAGGACAAACCATGCAGGGCAGAGGAGGAAGTGTTGTAGTCTGGGCATTTAAAACAAACCACGAAAACTCCACAGACCAAGGGTGCTGTGCCTGGCAAAATAGTCTTCAGAAATAAAGGCAAGACAGAGACTCAGTCGGATAGTTGAAAGCTGTGGGAGTCTTTTCTGCAGCAACACAGTGCATAGGAAGTCATGAAACACATTCACAAAGATGAACATATACGTTAATATAGACATACTATACGTGTTGTGAAGGTGAATAGTTTTTTATTGTGGTTGCATAAAGGGTAAAAGCCTGGCTAGTGAGATGCTCGTCAGGCAGAGCTGTCGGATGTCATGACTGATCACCTGAGTTTGATTCCCCAGAACCCACAGAGAACCAGGGGGAAGCAAGGGTGGCCATGCCCTCATCAGCCCAAATACACTTCCCTCAGAACTCTCAGAAGACATTTTATAATGGTTAAAGAGCAAGTTTACAATAACAGTCATAACACACACCCAACTCAAAAGTACTGAAATATGTCAAGTGAGTATCTGTAGAACTGAAAGGGGAAATAGCCATCAAATCAACAGTAATTCACTTCCAATAATGTACAGAAGAAGAGAGAAGAAGAAGAGGAGGAGGAGGAGGAAGAGGAAGAAGAGGAGGAAGAGGAAGAGGAGGGAGAAGAGGAGGAGGAGGAAGAGGAGGAGGAAGAGGAGGATGAGGAAGAGGAGGAGGAAGAGGAGGAGGAGGAAGAGGAGGATGAGGAAGAGGAGGAGGAAGAGGAGGAGGAGGAGAAGGAAGAAGAAGAAGGGGAAGAAGAAAGAGGAGGAGTAGGAGGGAGAGAAGGAGAAGGAAAGGGAGAGGGAGAGGGAGAAGGAGAAGAAGGAGAAGAAAAGGAGAAAAAGAAAAAAGAAGAAGAAGAAAAGGAGAAAAAGAAAAAAGAAAAAGAAGGAGAAGAAGAAAGAGGAAGGAGAGATAGAATAGAGAGAGAGAGAGAGAGAGAGAGAGAGAGAGAGAGAGAGAGAGAGAGAGAGAACTCTGACAGCACTATGGACTTGGTGCTAGTAGACAAAACAGATCGTACCACCCCACTCTTTCTTCTCAAGTGCTTGTGACTCTCTCTAACACAGGTCACATAAGGTCACAGGAAAATCCTAATGAATATGAGAGATGTAACTCATACCATATTTCCTGACCTAATGGCACCGTACGTTCTGACTTTAAATCATATTGCAAAACTGTCATGATTGAAACAGCGTGGCTTGAGAGCAGAGACTTGACAGGATAGATTAGAGTAAGAAGCCCAGAAGTGAAGCCACACACATGTACCCAGCCTGGCCACCAGAGTGACAGTGGAATAAAGACAGAGTTATCTTCAATAGTGCTAGAAATACTGAACATCCACAGATAGAACAATAAAATCGGACCCTCATCGGATACAATGCACAGAATCAATTAAAATCGATTCTGACTCGAAATATATAAAATCTTAGAAAGAAAAACACTCCAAGTTCTCTGACGCTGTTTTTGGCGACAATTTCATAGCAGCGAGAGCAGGGATAACTGGAGTTAGATCCAGCTTAGTGATTCACCAAACTGCTGCAGTCACCCAGGAATGTTTCCTCAAGAGAAACCACTAGGCGTCAAGACTGGGGCTTTGTGGCTTCTGTGCCTGCCCTGTGCTCATCCTCCATAGTTCCGCAGCCCCTGGAGGCTGAGAAGGTACCTCTTCAAAGCCCTGCTTAGCCTCAGCAGTGTCTGATGGCCTGGGGAGTCCCTGCCAAGTCTTCTGATTGGCCTTCTCCAGCAGCCCTGACTCAGCCCTGCGTGAGCCGCTGCCAGACTCAAGGGTGATCCCTGAGCACTGCATCTGTTTCCAGCAGTGGTGACCATTGAGGCAGGCAGCAAGGCGACTGGAGGGAATGAAAGGAAAAACCAGGCACTGAACGAACAGGGCTGCTTGAAAAGGTCTAGGCACAACTGTGGGAATTTCGGAAGACCAAGCCTCTGCCACATTAGTTTACAAATCACCAAACAGTCGAAACCAGACAGTCATAACCCGGGGCCCGCCAGATGGGTGCCGGGAAGACTCTGATTTCCAGAATTGCTGTCTTGTGTTCTCAACAGAAATATATTAGACATGCTGCAAAGAGTATGTATGTCTCATACATGGGCGAAGCAGGCAGCCAGCAGAAGCTGTCCCGAGGAAGCCTAGACGTTGGGATTCTTAGACAAACATCTGAAGTCAGCGATTTTGAATGTGCTCAGAGAGCAAACTGTGTCTGTGCAATTAAAGGAAGCCATGGCGATGTTTTCTCACCAAACAGAGAATACCAGCAGAGTAGACATTTTAAAAATAACCAAATCAAACAGAGCTTCTAAATTAAAGATATACCAGTGAAGTGAGAAAAATTATGGAGGGGGCTCGATGGCTGACTCGAGCAGGCAGCACGAGGATAAATGATCTTAATGACAGAGCCACAAGCCGCTCCGGGCTGCAGAGTGATGGGATATGGAGAATGCAAAGGATTTCAGAACTCTGTGGGGGACTGCCAAGTCTATCAATGCACACATGATGAGATTCCTTAGACAAGGGAGGAAGACAGGATATTTGAAGAAATAATAACCAAAACTGTGACTTACAAAAACAACAACAACAGAAACAACAATTCCTACCATACCAATCTGTCTATGCAAGAGACTTGATGTATTTCAAATTAAATAAGCTCAGATCCCACACCAAGGCCTCTCCTAGTCAAAGTGACAACAGCCAGAGGTGTGGGCAGAATCAGAAGCAGCAGGAGAGAAAGGACTCCATTTAGAACTGATCTTGGGTGAGACGGTGCCTGTCTGATGGCAGTAGGAGCCAGAAGTCAGCAGGAAGGTGCATCCAAAGGCAGAGGTAGAATGGTACGAATTCTGTATCCTTCAGGGCATGGGGCAACAGCGCTGACCCCCCTATTGGAACTCCATTCCCTCAGTATCTCCTTATCACCCCATCCTCTTGTCAGGTAAAGCTGGCCTGACCATAGCCGTCAGTGACATTCCCCACCCATCTTCCTGTTTTACCACACTTAAATATACTTAGTATACTTCAAATGTCCCCTTCTCCTGGCCAGAAGGAATCCTGAGGGCAGAGATGATTATTGAAATCTCCCATTCACGGACCTCCCAAGCACCTGCCCAGCCTAGCTGGCCCTCAGCGAGCTACCGACAAGTATAAGTAACACTTAAACCATCGCGAGTGGATGGCCCCGCGGAAACGGTGTTTTCCAGGCACGGCAGGGCTGATGCACGTCTGAACTCACAGAGGTTGTGACGACACAAGGCCTGCCCAAGTTCAAGGCAGACAAAATCCCGGCATGGAGGAGAGAAGTGGACAAAAGCCTAATGGTTGCCGAGAGGCAGATAGATCTCTTTCCTTCAGTGGAGTATCCAGACTCACGCTCAGAAGTGGTTGGCCAACAAAATGGATTCTGTGTGTGTGTATGTGTGTGTGTGTGTGTGTGTGTGTGTGTGTGTGTGTGTGTGTGTGTGTGTGTGCTTTTAAAAAAATTGCTTTTAGGGTTTTTTGTTTGTTTGTTTTAGATAGAGACAGAAGGAACACAAAGTTAGGGGGATGGGTTGGGGGAGGAGCTTGGAGAGGGAAAGAATGTTATTAAAATAAACTATAGAAATTTAAAAACAACAATAGACGTTACTGTACATGACTGTAAACAGGCGAAGTCTCATCTCCACATCACAGATGAGAAATGGGCACCAGAAAGAACTGACAGTCCCCTTGCTGTAGCTGTACAGTGGGACCACCTTGCTCCCCCCCAGTACTGCCCAGCCTGGGTTATCTTCAGTGGCACCCTCTCTTGCCCGCAAGAACTCTCATTCCTTTTTATCTGACATTTGTGGCTCCAGTGGAGAGTACTGTGGCTTAGTGTCTACTCTCTGCAGGTTCTGGAGTCGCAGGAAAGCTCTGAATATCTGACCAGAATGTTTTCAGACAGACCCTAGGGCTGAACAATGTTTAAAGACGAGATCTATGTGATTTTCACCTCTCAGATATTTACAGGATATATTTTAATTTTGAAAGACGAAACAATAGGAGCTATCATTTTTAGAGTCTTATCATCTGTAGAAAATCGAGCATGTTCAAGACTGACCCCAGTTCTGCACTAGATAGACCTCAGGAGTGCAAGGAGGGTATCATGGGGGGACTGTGGACTGTCTGTGCTGTGACTTAGGGATTTGGCTCAGGTCATCTGATGGTCACGTGCATCGAGGTAGCAGAAGAAGATGGTTGCTGGGGAGGCACATTTCCTTACTTGAAAGCTAGCCACTCTACTCCCTGCTCCGGGCCCCAGTGTAGATGCAGTTATGTGAGCGCCCTGGGAAGGGAGCAGGTCTACTGGGCAGCTAGCAGGAGCTTCCCATGTGGGTGACAGGTCAGCATGCGGGATGGCAAGCTCCCATAGCCAGTGGCTAGCTGTAGCCAAGAGGTGTGCCTTGTAGCCTAGGTCTTCCAGCCTGTAAGAGAAGAAGGAAGTTACGCAGTGTACTTTGAGGAGCAAGTGGCGGTGTAGATAGAAAAGGCTATGCGACTCACAGGTCACGATTTTCTAAGTGACCAAGAAGAGGTGACATGCATCCCTTTCCTCTTGCAGCATCCTGTTTGCAGACATCGTGGGTTTCACAGGTCTGGCGTCCCAGTGCACGGCCCAGGAGCTGGTGAAACTGCTCAATGAACTCTTTGGCAAGTTCGATGAGTTAGCCACGGTAAGCACTGTGTTTGCTTCTGTTCTTTTAGGCCGGGCAGCTTCTGGAGTGGTGCTCTACCAAGCCAGCCTCTGCATTTGCAGCACAGGAGTCTCACTGGCCCACCTTAGGCTGGAACCCTGCATCCACACCTCACAGCCTCTCCTGGCGCCTTCCAAGGCATTCTGATAGAATTGTGTCCTACAGGCTGCACTCAGCCCTAGCTGGCACTGGCTGTCAGCCATTTCTGGTGCCACAGCTGTCTCTCTACCTGAAGCAACCTTGACTGTGCCTCTGCTGGAGCCAGCCTTGCTCTGGCCTTAACCACCGTTTTGGACAGGAAAATGGCTGCTACTTTTTCCCCAGCCCCTGCTGAAGCTACTGTTGCTGCGGATGTTACTGCCTGCTTACTCCTTCTCCTGCCCTTTGACTGTTGACTCTAGGAATGTTGGGAATGCACAGCGGGCCTCCTGCTGGAATCCTTGACATTTGGCATAAGTGGCAGTTCAGCCTCAGGAAGGGTGGCACTCTGTCCTTAGGCTCTGTGTCCTTACGGAAGAGCCTGGTTTGCAGTCTTATGAATCCTTTGCAATTCTGGAACTTTTATCATGTAGGCAGAAATCCCTTGTAGCTTATCCATCTTGTAGATCTAAAGTAATTTTGGCTTCTGTGTAGGCATGGGGCAGCTTCCACAGGACACGAGCCATACCCTAGGAAGAGTGGGACCACTGAGAGTGGGAGGATGGGAGCAAAAGGTCGAGGTGGGGAGCATTTGGGCATTTTATTGGGTCCTCCGAAGGGTGGATGATTTACATTTTATGAGTCACTTAGGGATTGTCACATTGATGTCATATCTAGAAAAATCTTTCTATGGTCAAGGATTGGATAGATCTCCTACCTGCATTTTCCTGTGGGAATTGTGTACTTTAAGGTTTTCCTCTCTGTCCTTCGTCTGTGTTCTTTGTCAGCACGCACGGCTCCAGCCCCATTTGTGTTGCAGCTTCTGGTTGTAGTAAAATCGGTTGCGATGCAGCTCCATGTTGGGTGATGTCCCTGGCCTCCTGGCTAAGGTGTCCCCTGACCATTTACATCGGTGCCATGTTGGGGTTCCCATGGAACCCCTTGTATAGCACTCCCAGGCCGAGCTGCCACAGCTTTTATTCTTGGGGCTCCTTAGAATACAGAACTCCCAATTCTAGACAGAAACCAGACATATCATTCTGGCTCTAGATTGCCTTCTGAATTCCCCGGATTTGGCTGGTGCAGAGAGCTCCAGGTGTCTCTGAGAAACTGGGCATTCAGAACTTTACAGTTCCCATGGCTGCCTTGGCTCCCCAGTGACTTAAGGAGAAACATCTCCCATAACACGAAGTTTCGTTGTGAAGTGCTGGTTTGTTCCCAGGGACATGTGATTGAGCTCAAGAGAATATCTTCCAGGTTTTTTTTTCCTAGACAAAATGCTTTCAGTGGGGCCTGTTTGGTCTTAAAGCAGCCACCCACCGGGGTACGGGTAGGAGCCCAGCTGAGAGCTCAGAGCCTGGTGGGAGGAAGGATTGGCTGTGTCACCGTGTGCTGATGCCACTGCAGTGATGGCATACACTGAGGACTCTGCTGGGATGGCAGGGCACAATAAGCAGCACCCCACAGCTGGCAGAAGATAGACCAGTGGGTGCAGACGCCCTCCCCTCCCCTCCCCTCCCCTCGGGGCTAGGGCTGGGCCTACCCTATATATCACAATATATCCAATTGTGATTTCTGTCCTCAAAATCAAAGTAGAACTGTAGGAGCATGGACTGAAACTTTTAGACTTGGTTGCACTTGACAAGAGTCGGAAGAGGTGGTCCAGTTCCACCCTGTGACGGGCAGGCCAGGGTATCACGTCATATTCATTCCTGAGACAGAGGGGAAGCTGAAAGGGTGAAGCCACCTCCACGGGGCCTTGTGGTTTCAAAGCCTGTCTCCTGAGAGAGAACTGGTACCCTTTTCTCACAGTCACAAAGGCCATCATTGTGAAGGTTTGCTTATGGCCTCTGACCTTTCTCCAGCTATCTGTAGAGTGGAGGCGCCACTGGGCCTCCTGTTCATCTTACCACTTTGTGTGGTGGTCACTGGGCAAGCCACGCTCCTTTCCAAGTCGACTCTGAGGTCTGAGTTACTACTAAGGAGCTTGGCACACAGCAGAGGCCCTGTGAGTTTATCCAGTGAGACAACACAACCCCTGAGGTGTCTGCTTCTGTGGCCTTTGGGCTCACTGGCCTGGGATCTGAGAGCGGTGAACCTCTGAGGGTGCCCCCAAATGAGGGAGGGGGGGCAGAAAAGGGACTCAGCTGACTGAGCCTGTCATCCCTGGCCGCAGCAGCCTCTGGGACAGATGCCGAGTGGGCTGGGAGCTGAATAGCACTGTGGAGAGACAGTGTGTGCTTGCATTTGCATTTCCTGAGGGCTCTGTTTCCCAACTGTGACAGGCACTAAGCACCCTCATTTACTGTTTTCTTTCCTAAGGCTGTGAGAGAGGGCTTTGGAGTCTGGCTGGGTGAGCCTCTGGAGGGAACGTCAGTGGAGACGCGGCTCACAGATATGTCTGGGAAGATGTGCTCCTCTGATTGGCCTTTGTAGGCGATGTGGGCAACATGTGGAAGCGGGGTGGGCTCCCAACCTGGGGTATCCATTCTGCAGTGTCCAGCCTTGGCATAGGATAAGGCAGTATTTGGAAAGATCATGACAGTCCTGTAAATTCTCTTCCCATGAGGGGGGTTCTTCCTTGTTACTTTACTGGGGACTCAAAGGGTGGCTTCCAGAGCCTGATCCAGAAGCACTCATCCAAGTCTCAAATAGCAGGACATCTTCGTTTTACTCTCTGGCTTTTGTGGTCAGCATCTGGGAGCGACTTGTTAAAGCCCATGCTTATGTGCAGAACACTGGGTCTGGAAGGTGGGACCTCAGTTTCCCCTAACTTGACCCTCCTGAATCTTCCTCCAATTCAGTTGAGATTTACCTTCATAGCTCTAAGACTCTGGTTTCATATACCCCTCCTGGCCCCATGCTAGCCACAGCCTACTGGGACCCTGCGTGGTTCCTGGCCTTGTTGCATTTCCTTCATGAAAGCTCATGGGGCAGCCTTGTCAGGTCCTACTGGGTCAAGAAGATATGAGAACTCCCTTCATCCCCAACCAAGGGAGGCATAGTACCTTGTGAGTCTGGTGTCTTTGGGGAAAGATATTTGTTGAGAAGAGTCTGTCTTGTGTGGGAGACTTTGTGAACAGAGAAGAGGTTTAAACAGCGTGGGTCACCTTCTTCCCGACTTGCTTCAGGCTCCTGACTGGCTGCTCTTGACTGATGTCCACCATAAGGGGTGCAGGGTGATGGCTGTGTTCACTTCTGGGTACTGCCTAAATCTCACAAGGCCTGCAGCAGCTTTCTCTTGGGTGCACCTTCTAAAGAACAAACCCAGCTCTCTTTTCTGCTTCTCCGGCTTCTCATTCCCTGCTGTTCTAGTGGCTTGGAGGGCCCTTTAGAGAAAAATACTCTTGTTTCTTCCCATCGCCTGGAAGCATCCCATTGTCTGGCTGAATCAAAGCTTGCTGTCTGTTCACAGCCTGATGGGCATCTGGGTTATTTCTGGGCTAGGTTACACCAGATAGAGCCGCTGGGTGCATCTGTTTAGAAAAGTCTGTGTGGATGAATGCTTTCTGTTTCCTTGTGTGAATACGTAGGAGTGGGCTATGACAAAATACGCTGAGTTTACTATATTTAACGTTTTAAGAAATGAGTACGGCACCTTCCAGACTGCCTAGTGCCATCTTCTGTCTGCAGCCACAATGTTTGGGTTCTGCATCTTCGTCTGCTGCGGTGGCTAGGTTTTTAAATGGGCGTGTGGTCTCCCTAGTAACAAACCATGGGTATCTTTTAACTGCTTATTGGCCATCAACGTGTCATCTTTGGAGGAGTATCCAATCAGGTGTTCTCCACCACCCTTCTTTCTAAGTTGGGTTGATTGGAAATCATTGTTTATTATTTATAATTAATACACACCAATCAAAACAGTCTCTAAAATTTTAAGAAACAGATGAAATATGAAGATTGAACCAATAACAGTTGGTCAGCCTTTAGACTATGTAAATGTTGAAAAAAATTTTTTTTTGGTTTTACTCCATAGAGGATTCATTGTACAGATTGTTGTGATTCTAACCATCATTATACGATGTATAATTTCATAAAAAAAAGCAACATGTTGTACACACAGGTAAACACATATGCACCAGTCTACATACATACTTATCTATAGTTCATATGTTAGGAAACGTGAAACCCCCAAAGAGAAAAGAAACATAAAGAAAGACAAAGCACTAGAATATAAAACGGAATTTCCCCGCACAAAATCAGAGTTACAGACCCAGCCTAAAGGCGAGCAGTCATATAAATCACAGGGAAAGCCACGTGTGTAATAAACAGGGAAAAGAAATGTACTGCCGTTGACATGAGCCCACTTGTTCAGTGGACTTCTGCCTTGGTAACTGTCTTAGCATTGTTCATTACTTCGTGGGAAAATCGAATGGAAGGCAAACAGAGTTTCCATCTGAGCTGCCACACGTATGCAGAGCGCCCTTCCACAGAACGGTGCCGGTCCCTGGAATTTTGTCACATTACCTGTCTTTGTCGGCATCTCCTGTCTGTGTTTCCTTGTGATTCAGCCAACACTGTTTCAAAGCTGGCTATAGATGTCATATGACCAGCATCTACAGAGGAAGTAGGGAATGTGTGTGGTAAGTAGTTAGGAATGAATAAGGTAAATCTCACTTACCCCATCCTATATGCTTTACCTGGAGACACCTGTACTTAGAGAAGCGATTCTCTTTCACTCTTTCCTTTTTCATAATTTACTTTTGGTTTACTTTTTAATTTTTAATTGTTTTAGTTAGGGTGTCACCGTGTTGTCTGAGCCAGCCTCAAACTCATATCAGCCTGTCTTAGCCCTGTGGATGCTGTTGAGATCATAGGTGTATGTCATTGTGCCCCGCCTAGGGTTTCATAATGGTCTACAAGCAAGCTCTTCTTCAGATACATGGCTTGCGATGTTTTGGTAGGTTTTTATTCCTTCTAATAGAATAGCCTTAAGTGCCAGAAATTTTAAATTGCATATCTGCTTGGTTTTTATTGTTTTTTTTTAATTTTTGTTATGGATTGCCAACTTTGTGTTGTGAATGAATTGGCTGCCATTGTGCTGCCTTTTCAAGGCCTCTTGTCCTCTGCCTGCTCCTGCCAGATCATCCCAGTCTGGTCTCTCTCTGCCTTCTTGTGCTTTTCTTTCTCACTTTCTCTCCTCCCCTTCCTCTGTGTCTCTCCCCACCCTCATCCCAGAGGGTTTTCCTATTTCAGATCTTTCACTGAGTCACATTTATGGTGAGTCATGTCTTCATTGACTAGTTAAGGTGATATCATGGATATTTTTGAGAGATATATATTATATATAACACATATGAAATTATATATATATATATATAAAATACTAAACTCATTTGCTCTGTATTTTGGTCTTTTGCTGAAAGAAATGAGACTGCTATGACTATTTCAAGGGATTAGTTTAGTGAGAAGCTAAATAACAAAAGTCCAGTAATATAAAATCAGAACCTCTAGCCCGGTGTGTGCAATGAAGGTAATAATAATGATTGCCCTGTTTACCAGGGAGACAGACAGACAGACAGACAGACAGACAGACACACACACACACACACACACACACACACACACACACACACGAGGTCATCTGTGAGAACAGCACGAATATCTGGAATTTCAGTGTGAAAAAGATTAGCGTATTCTCTTCAAAGATATTAGCTCTTTTTTCTTTAATCCCATCAAGTTCTTAATTCGTAACCAGATAACGTTTGCTGCCGAAAATGTCCATTTGCTAGCTGAGTCTGTTTTAGAAGACTGTCAATTAACTGCTCTCTCACTACCACGATGATTAAATCAGACTCCAGCTCTGTGGATGCTCACGCTTTCTGCTGCTCACCAGCTGTGATTTGATTTTCTGCCCCCTCTCCCCTTGCACACACACACACACACACACACACACACACACACACACACACACACACACACACACGAACAAGTGATCCTTAAAGTGACCCTGACTGGATCACGGGTGGCAGAATAGATGAATGTAGTCACTCTCTACTTTGTGAGGTCTGTATTCAAGCTGAAAGCAACCACCCTCAGAAACCCAAGTGGTTCCCCCATCAGATACAATGTATTTCTTATAAAATCTCTGTGTGTTTGTTTCCATACATTTAAAGAGACACTGTTCTTAGGGAAACACAGTGGCCAAGAAGGGCAGCTAATCTTGGTCCCTTGTTTTGTTTGCCAGCTACGCCTGCACGGTCAGTAGGGCTAAATAAATCTAGTCAAACTCTTTGCCTGGCCAAAGTCCCACAGATTTCCCGATATGGTTTACCATACATTTTGAGTTAACTTTT
>NC_141547.1:87385000-87437500 GCF_021556685.1 Rattus norvegicus
ACACACACACACACACACACACACACACACACACACACACACACACAGAGACAGAGAGACACACACAGAGACAGACAGACAGACACATATATACATACACACACACAGAGACAGAGACAGAGACAGACAGACACACACATTCACACACAGAGACAGAGACAGACACACACACACGCACACACACACACACACACACACACACACACACACATACACAATTTAGTCTATGGCTTTCCTCAATCCAGTCAGCTTATCCTTTCTGTTGTCTGCAAAAAAGGTAAGAATGAACGAAAATTTGCATTAACACTTAGAGACCTTACAAAGGAAAAGGACCCAACAACACTGGAATATCAGCTATTTCCAGAGCAGGGAATCAGGTTAAGTGACCTGCTAATTTCCTTTTTTCCTAAGAGTCAGGACGGACAGGGGTTACTTAGAGAAAAGCCAGGGGCTAATTATAGTTGTGCACTTTCAAGTCTTGGCAGAGTGGCCTTCCCACAACCTGGTTTTGCTGCTGGTCCTAGGGACGGCTGTGACGTCATCACATAAGCCGCAGAGCTCATGCTCTTGGTTTTCCTCAGACCCTGATCACCTTCAGAGCTGTTTCTATGCTGTAAATTTGGTATGAAAAATAAAGGTACTTTCACTGCCCGACCCCTGCAAGCCCACTGAAGAGAGCAGAAAGCAGTCAGATCACCAGGTGTCGGGGTCCAGCCTCGACACACGATCGGAGTTCTCAACTGGAAGGCGCACAATGAATAAACACAGATGACTTTTCAGCTACAAACTGACAGGTGATTTTTCAAGGCTTAAAGTTACTCTCTCTTCTCTCTGTTCTCTCTCTCTCTCTCTCTCTCTCTCTCTCTCTCTCTCTCTCTCTCTCTCTCTCTCTCTCTCTCTCTCTCTCTCTCTGCTTTTCTCCTGTGAGCTTTTGTTTCCTCAAACTCCCACGCTCCTACACCGCACTGTGAATTCCCCTTTCACTCTCACATATACCTTCACACACATCTCTCACACACCACATGCACTCTCCTTTCACACACACACACACACACACACACACACACACACACACACACACACACACACACTTTCCATACATGCCTCTTCACTCACTCTTCCCATGCTCTTCCCATGCTCTTCCCATGCTCTTCCCATGCTCTTCCCATGCTCTTCCCATGCTCTCACATTCTCTCCACTGGATCTTCTCATGCTGTCTTCCCTTTTTCTTGCCCCAGTCTTTTATTGATACGCCAAAGGCAGGTAGGGAAAAAGAAAGAACATTGTATAATCATTGCCAAATCAAATTCAAAAGAATAACCACATCCTACAAAGAATCAAGAATTTCAATTGTTCCCCAAAGTTTTGAGCCTCACTATTCCCAGGCCTGTGGCCAAAAATAATAGTAATTACAAACTTATCATTATTTAAACTTTAACTCTTGACTTCAGAGCTCAGAGCTCCGAGGTCAGCTACTTGCATTTTCCTGTGAAGCTCTAATGATAAATGGCATGGGCAAAGCTGCCAGGCGGTGGCCAGAAAGAGCCAAGTTAACCCTTAACTCAGTGGTTCCAATGGCTTTCTGCTTCTGCACATTGCACACAATGACTGTCCTAAGAGTCCCAGTGTTTTGACCTAGTTTTACTTGTATGTAATTTACTTATGCATTCTATACTTTCTTATCTGGGAACCACTCTCAAATGTTGTGCAAAACTTATTTCATAACTTCAACAACCTTTTCCTTTCTTGGGGTCCCAATGTTGGCTCTAATTCATTTTCTAATAAATTCTTCAAAGTTCCTTTGCAAGTCAAGCATTAATCTGGAACTACCATTGTGCAGTTATTGCATTGTTTCCAAGATGAGAACACACAGCATGCACCTGGGCCATTAGGACTGCAGGTTGTGCCCCTGTGCCTCAATTTTAACTGTTTAAGAATCATTGCATCAAGGAACATCTAGTTTCACAGAATTCACCAGAGCAGGAGGAGAAAGAAATAGAAAAGTAAGATATAATAGAATAATTATGCACACCAAAGCCAACAGAAAAGCAGTCACAAGCAAATAAAATCTATACGACAATTGTTCAGGGCTTACGTTAGCAGAAATGGGAACAACTGTTTTTTACAAAGAGCTACCTCAGGCTACTGAAATGTCTGGCCTACTACAGGAAGTCCCTTATTTTAGATGACAGGTCCCTCTGGAGGGATGTGTCTCCTGCCTCTCAGGGTCCCAGATGCCTTCCTTTTATATAAAGAGTTGCTACAGGCTTTGGGGTGTCTCCATCCTGGCCTATTGCTGGCAGTCCCCATCATGGTATGCTGTCCCCCAGAAACCAGGTAAGTTATAATGATTTTGAACAAGTATTATTTTGTGGCTATTGAATGCATTAATGTGTACTGGACATGTGTTCACCAAGATGGTATTCATAGCTTTTATTTCAAAGAAATTACAAAAAGAAACAATACAATAACATATAATATATGTGAAACAGAACAAGGGTAGTGGTGTGTGTGTGTGTGTGTGTGTGTGTGTGTGTGTGGTGTGTGTGTGTGTGTGTGTGTGTGTGTTTGATTATGCTTGGTTTTCTTGGTTATATAGCAGACAGAAATTCTGCAATTAGGGCAGGATTTTTGGTACATAATTATGACAGGACTGAGTTCTATGGCCCTGTGCCTTTTGACAGAGGGCCAGGATCTCTTGAGTAGGCTCCCAGCTTTGTGCTTCACAGAAACCACTATGGGAAGGCAGATAGGGAAGGTCACAGAAGAGCATATGAGAAAATAAACACAGCGAGTTTCCCTGCCAGGCCCTGGCAACTGGTCTTGGAGCCTTCTCAGTTCTGAGATATTCATTTAAAGAGGGAAAAAAAAAGGAATGATTTGCACCAAATCCTGATCTTTCTGTCCACTTTCCTCCAATTTCAGGAGAAACAAACCCAAATTGTGTGTTCAAATGAGGCATCCTATTATCTAGCCACTGTGGACACACAGCGTCCCTTGGGCTTCCATCCATTTGTCTTAGGACACAGGGCTCTGCTACACGGAAGCTCTCTGTGTGTTTGTTAGTGATTAGTAGAACTGAAAATGGAATCCAGGCACATCCAGCTATCTAAGCACAGCTCTAAGTCCAGCTTTGGAATTTGGGTCCAGGATACCCCTTCTCACTTGCCCGCTACAGTTATTTGACCATCCATGCCTGTTTCCTCACTTGCAAAATGAGACAAGTGACTACAGTATCAAAAAAGTACCTGGGCCCTGACAGCATCCATGTGCAAGATGTCCCCTTCTGTGCTCCACACTGAGTGCCTATGGAAGATGTGGTTGATAGGCAAGCTTGAATGGCAGAGAAATCCAAGCAACCCTTACATGGGACAAGGTGAGAGGCTGGGCTAGTAGCAGAGGCTTAGATGGAGAGAGATGTAGACATCCAGTGAAAATTTTGCTGGCATCAGGAACATGGTTGTTAGGTGAACGTATAGAATATCAGATGCTGATTCGGGTTTAAAGACAGGGTAGGAACATGCCTGCTTCTTTAGACTGCTTCCGCCTGTGCTTGATCCACAGCAATCCACCATGGCTAGAAAATGTTGCTAAAATGTTCATAATCAGAAAGGAGACAGTATACCAGAGCTCGTGCTCTGGTGACATCTGGCACTGGGAAGAGGGTATGGGATCCTCAAGGAAGACAAACTGGCTTTGCTAACAAGAAAATATCAGCTGTTGAGTACAAGACACCAAATAAGTCAGATGATCTCTTCATGATGCTGCCCAGATTGGCTGTGTCTACTGATTGCTTTCAGAGCCTATATTTGACAAATTCTTGCACACTTGGGTGACAAAAGGAAAGACCAGTCAGAGCCAAGATTGTTGGGCAAGAAGAGGCACAGTGAGTGGTCAAGTCTCACTCAGAAGCAGGAAAAGTGTCAAACCAATTTTAAACATATTCAATAGGTAAGTCCCAATGGAGACGTGAAAATTTGTACTTCAGGAGGTAGAGACCAGCGGGGTAAGTTTAGAGTCCCAGACACCCAAGTATCAAGTGTGGGTAGCCACATAGTCAAAATTATATAGCTGCTCTGGTGTGTGTGTGTGTGTGTGTGTGTGTGTGTGTGTGTGTGTGTGTGTGTGTGTGTGTTAATGTGTATATATGTGTGTGTGCTTATGTGTATATGTGTGTACTGTGGGCTTGTATGAACATGTGCATGTTTATGTTCATGTGTATGTGTGTGTGTGTGCACATGCACATGAGTGTGTACTGTGGGCTTATGAGTATGTGTGGTGTTGTGATTTTAAGTCAATTAATGTTCAATTCTTGCAACGATTTCAAAGAAAATGCTTCCTGTACTATGAAGTAGAGAATTGAGGCTCAAGGAAGTCATGTTGCCTTCCTAGAGTCTCAGTAAGATCTGGACCCCTCAGAACAAGAAACTCAGCATCCAGTGTCCTCTAGAAGCACAAAAATATTATCTTGGCTTAAAAGACTGACAATCAGTCTACAGATACTAAGCAGCTCCAGGTGTGGGCCCAAAACAGACAGGAGACCACAAACACTTATGTTTTATGCACATGATGACTTGTCCCAAGGCCAACAAGAAACACTCAAGTACCTTATCAAGCCTTTAAGAAGGGTTCAGTCTCCCTGAGAGGTAGGCTGCACTGGAAGCAAGGATTTCAGAGTGTGCTCTGAGAGTGAAGAGGAGTATCCTTTCTTCACAGCTAAGGACAGCAGAGCGTTTCTGCTACTTCAGCCAGTGCTCATCCAAAAACAGCTGCAGAGGCTTGGCTGCACCCACACTGAGCTGATCTGAGCTTGCTGCCAGCAACTTAACGAGATACTTACACCCATCCCACAGGGCAGCTAAACAAGGAGGTTAGGCAAATGATTTATTGAGCTCTCTGGATTTAACCCCAAGAAAGCACACGACCCATGATACTGAGAAGCTAAGAGATCATGAATTCTTCTTGCAAATTGAAAGGTTGTCGAACCACTTTGTCAAGATTTGGCTCTGAAGATGGTTGCCTCTTTACCCTTCAAAAAAAGGTCCCAAGAAAGTGAACATGGGGTGCCCTCTTAAGACACAAGTAGCTTCCCATTAGAAAAAACTCCTCCTTATAGACATTGAATTTCCTAGGCCTCTAAACAGAACATGGCTCAGGGCTCTGCTTGGCCGAGCTAATCTATAGCTGGTTTCATTCTTTGTTGAGACACACTTTAAGTCCTCACTTAAAGAAATGTCTGATTTTTTTTTAGTCTAAACTAGCCCAAATTTTCAAGGACATTGTTGCTTGCTCCCCATATAAGAGCGGTGTTCTGTTCCGATTACAGACCAAAGCTCCTGGAAGATAAAGGATGAAGAGTAAGGGTGAAGTGTCTTAGGATACCCAGGCTCAGCAGAGGGGGCTGGGCAACAGTTCACCAGGCCACTGAAAGCCGGGAGAGCATGTTGTCTGAAGCCCTTAGGGAAAAAGATAACGAAATAGGTATTGACAGTGGAAGAAATCTGAGGCACTCTTCAGCCCAGGGCATACAAGCAGTGGGGTGCTGGAGGCCGATGGATCCTCAATTCCTACTGATGCTTTTGTCAGAAACAAGGCAGTTGGGCCCTTGTGACAATCTATGAAGCCTCTCCTGTTATCTGACTGTCACCATATCTGTCTTCTTCTAGTCTGGGACACACAATGACTGATTTGTCTCCCCGGTGACTGCATCTGCCCACTTTGCAGGGTCCTCACCATGCCTCCTCATTCATGCCCAACACTCCTTCATATCTACTTTGGATTCATGGCCATAGCTGACCTCAGAAACAACACTGGCAATCCTGTTGCCCACAATGATAAGAAGAAGCTTTAGTCAGCAGGGTACTAAAAGCTGCCCAGCCTTGACCCATCGCTCTCAGCAACCAACTACCTTTTCATGGAGCCATGCCATTTGCTATACATCACAAACTTGAATTAAACACATTAAAAGACAATATAGGGGGAGAACCTGGCACACAGTAAGTACAGAGCCCTGAGGAGCTGCCCCAGCTTCCTCTGCTCTTCATTTTCGAAAAGAAAACCTGTTCAATTAGTCATGAACCACTTCACACTCCCCATCTACTGACCAACTCTAGATTTCTTCTGGATCCCTTGGCCATAGGCACATCAGCACCTTGAGTTGTATAAAGAAGGTACATCTGAAATCTGCACCAGGCTGTGGTCTTACTAAGACGACAGGCAATGCTGTCAGGAGGGCGTCTTCAAATGTGTGCCTACTTTAACTAATAGAAATTCCCAGACCCTACACCCTAATAGTGACGTTGGGACACCCGTGAAGGGCCCAAAGCATCATTCCTCACATCGGGGAACCGATTATTACCACATCTGTATCTAATGATCGGGGTAGCTACACCTGGGGATTTCACAAGGCTGTACCCCCAGGATCATGTGTCCTGCCCATCCCAATAGTACAGAAGAGGCAATGGGGGGTTAATTAAGTAGTTCACCCAAGGAGACAACGTTAGCTAAGTCCTAGAGTCTGAAATGGGCCTTAAGCATATTGTCTCTATATCATGGATAGCCTATTGTTATAGAATATTCATAGATTAAAATGCATAACTAATATTTGGGGATAGGGAGTAAATGTAGGTTCCTTTAGAGTCATTTCAACATCCTAATTTTCAGTGAACCCCATGCTTTATGTTAGGCCCTTCAGAGGTCAAACACATTTACATTTGAGGGGCAGGTTTGAGATAATGCCTCTATGGGACTCATGCTAGCCTTAATCTCAGGATACTCTTGCCTCAGCCTCCTGAGGGCTGGGGTTTCAAATGCTGGCCACTAAAAGCAACCTTCAGGGACATTTGTAATTGAAATATGTATTAACATATTTGTAGATTCACAATGGTAGGGAGATTCCCTCAGAGCCTATACATTGTTCCTCTAAGAGATAATATTTTACAATACTTTACAGCCCATTGTCACAACCTAGATATTGACATTGGTGAAATCCACAGAGCAGAATACCACCATTTACGTGTATTCATTATTTGTTTAGTTCTATCACATGTGTGAACTTCTGCAACTCTGCCCCAGGAATACCTACTTTTTGTGATAGAAGGCTTCTCATTAGCTTGGAAGTCACCAAGCAGTCTAAGCTGACTGACATGAGTCCCAGGTACTCATCTGTCTCCACTTCCCCAGCTTTGGATTAAAACATGCACTGCTATGCCCAGTGGTAGGTTTTGTTTATTTTTGTGTTTTGTTGGTTGATAGGTTTTCCATATGTGTTTGGGAATGGGACTCACATCGTCACCCTTGCAAGGCAAACATTTTCCCAACTGGCCATCTCTCTAGTCTCCGTGAGGATTTCTAGGTACTTAGAAAGTCTGGGCTCCTACCTTCTGGAGAATCCAGCCAGTAGAGAGACATAAAATACACAGCCAAGATGAGTTTCAGACAGTACTGAGTGTCGGTCATCATGAAAATAAAGCAGCTAAGGTGGGAAGTGAGTGGGTAGGCACTGATGGTATGGCTTAGATTCAGCCATCGGCACAGAAAGAACAATGGAAATATTGCCTTGTCTCAATGTTTGGATATCCTTGGAAAGTGAAGCCTGCTAGTAAATCCAAAAGAAGAAAAAAGAAGCCTGGTTTCTAACTTTGTCCCTGACATTCAATAGCTGTGCAAGTTCAGACAAATCATGTCTCCAATTATAGTTTCCTATGTACAATAAGTGTAGTCATGACACATGGTCTATTTCATGAGTTCTAAGGATGAAATGCAGACTAAAATTGTCTTCAGTAGAACCAGTAAAGGCTGCACTGAAACTTGCATTTTAACTCAGCACTTCAAATCATGTCATGCTTCAAACATTACACCCAAAAGTCATCCTGTGCATTGCTCTTGTCATTAGGAAAACCAAGAGTTTAGACTTAAACATGCCCATGTGCGCACACACATACATACACATGCACACACCAAAAACCAGTATACTTTCAGAGGATAACAAAATCTATATTATTTTAAGTCTTTGTTAAGTAAATAAATGCCTTTTAATATATACTTAATAATGTCAGGCAGGCTTTCACAGATCTTACATGGAGAACAGGTGTAGTGTTTGTGTGTGAGAGAGAGAGGGACACATGCTGCTCTCAGAAGGAGGAAACCAAGAAGAGGGAAACCAAGGTCACTCCTCATCTAAGGGGCGGGGGAGGGGGCTGACTTGAACTGCATAGGCAAGGGGTGGTAAGAGTGAGAGAGATTGTGACACGACAGGTTTTGTTATCACAGCTTCACTCCCAGCACAAATGTCTCCCCTGGGAGCACACAAATGGGAAACAGAGAGCAAGTTCTCACGCATGTCTTCCAGGAGCCAAAAGCTATAGGGAAAAAATGAAGAAAAGCAAATCCACATCAGACTCAAAACTGTCAGCTTATGCTTAGTGACACTGAGACCCACATCCTCTGAACCTGTCATCCTAGAAAACCACACAGGTCAAGAAACCTCCTCCACCAGTTTTGTATCCCCAGGAAATAGCTCAGTGAAATTGAACACCCTACCCTGACATGTTACAGCTCTGGAGGTTGCTAAGAAGCTGTCCTCTGCTTTTTTTTAGCATTGCTCAGAGAAAAATCTCAAAACTAAACTAAAACTCATTTTCAAATTGTCCTGTGTTAGTAGTATTCATAATTTAGAAATACTTCACACAGAATTTTGCACATTAGTATGCACTGTATCTAGAGACTACAGTTTCATTTATATTTAAATGATTTTAATTACATTTATGTGTGTGCGCACGCATCTGTACCCATGTGGAGGTTAGAGGTCAACTTGTGGTAATTGCGTCTCCCCTCCTTCATATTCGTTCTGAGATCAAACTCAGGCTGTCAGGGTTGGGGGCAAGCATCTTTACCAGCTGAGCCATCTTGCTGACCCAAGAACAATGTTTTATAGCTTAAAAAGTCTTAAAAGTGCAGGTCGATATGAACCACCATGAACAAGAAGAGTCAATGGAAACTTCCACCAAGAATCAGAACAGTGACAATAAACAATGTAGATTTTAAAATTTTTAGACCACAATATAAAATAATTATGCTGATTTTGGTAAAACAAATAATGACCGTTTAGAGCATAGTGATGGCCTGAGACAAACAAGATGAGGCGGTGGTTCTTAGGAAGATAAATAATATTCTCCATTGTTGCATTGATATGAAATACAACAGCTACCATGTACGCTACTATAATTTAGGATGCTGCTCACTCTTGAAGGCTGATGGAATGGGTAGTGAATGGAAATGTATACTTTAAAACTTAGACTCTTAGTTTGAGTGGTGGTTCAATTAATGTGCTCACAATTGCAAAATGCTATAAATCTATACACCTTTATTAATCAATAAATTTTATAATCCCCCCAAATGATAAAATACTGAAACATTGTGCTGCACGTACTGAAGATGTCAGGAACTAGCTCTAAGAACTCCGCTACCTATATTTTAAACTGAACCTTCAGGTGATGGATAAGATACCAAGGGCTATTGTGAGAAGTAAGTAATGTCAAAAGACATGAAACATGGCAAGCTCTTGAGTATTCATTTTGACACCTATGAGATGGAATTCAGATTTGTTTGTCAGGATCACCAGTATAGAAGAATGAGTGATGCATTTTCCCTTTCCAAATACTTTTTGTATTATTTATCCGGAGGATATTATCAAGTGCAGCCATGTGTTTGTGAATAAGCACCCCATGCCATGACTACAAGTGACTGTAAAACAAGGTAAGATAGAATGAAATTTGCATCCACATGGTGACAAAGAAGAGGCAATTTTTTAAATAGTGATATATGTGGAAACTAAATATACTTCGAGCCATCAATGTCTATTCCTTTATGTTTTGTTAAGTTCATTTCATTTCATTGCTTAATTTCATTCTACCACTCCCCACTTTAAGCTCAAAAGAAGTGTGTTATCTAGGAGCCCACTCTGACTGCCAGTGCACTTCGTTGTCTGAGTACTGAGAGGGCATTCCTATGTCCAATCTGTCACACTGTCACTTGTCCCTCCTGGTAAACTCTGACCTGGCTTTGGTACCTCCTTCAAGATATGCTCTAGCCAAGGCCAACAAGGACCTCCATGCTTCTAACCCTGGAGGGATAATTTCCCGTCCCTCTTGGTAGAACTTAACAGTTATTCAAGCCCTTGGTGGTCATTTCACTGCATAAACCTCTTTCTGAGCATTATTTCATGCTCCTTAGAAACACGCATTAAAGTATTTCTTCCCGATTAAATGTTTCTGCCACTCAACTGTTTGACCATAATGAAATAAACAGTCATCAATCTTGATAGCTCTCAGTCCTAGTCAATTACCCTTCAATTCTTGTTTTTTTCCATTCCCACTATTAGGGTTCAAGCCCTTAATGACCTGTCCAAGCCCTGCATCATCTCTCTATTGGTATAGCATAGTCTCTGCTTAGCAGCTCATGTAAGCATGGCCAACACTTCAGGAGCCTCTCAATTGTCTTCTGAGGACAAAGCAGTGAGCACTGACATTGTGTCTGAATCCATAGTCTCCGGATAATAATTCTACTTCTGCACCTTCTCACCTTATTTCTTTGCCTCAGTTCTCATCTGTTCCTTCTTTACTTTGAAAGGCACACTTTCATGACATTCAATTTCCTCATGAAGCATGTTCTTCATCAGCACTTCTGACCACAGGATAGGTTTGCATGGACTCATGTGTCCATCATCCTCAGACGTGACTCATCCCTGATCCATTCTCACCCAGGAATTCGAGCTGTAGAGGACATTGCAGTCCAACATACGAAGCACGTTGTTTATCTCATCAGGAACACCACCTGTAAGTTAATTAAATCCTTTTAGAATATTAGGACGCTTAACTAGAAGCAAAACTACTGTGGCTTTTGTAAAAATGTGGCATAGAATAACGTCATCTCAAAAATAATCCACAGAGACAAAGCTAAGACTACCGTAAGTTTTGGAAGCTATATCTCGGGTCTGGTGGGATGGCTCTGGTGACACATTTGCTGCACAACGCATGTCAACCTGAGTTTGGATCCCAGTACTCATGTAAAAAGCAGCAGTACTGTGTAAGCTTGCAACCCCAGCACTTCAGAGATCAGACACGGGCAGATTCCAGAGCCTTGCTGGCAAGCCATGGTCACAGAATCCCTCGATGAAAGGGTTTGTCTCAAAGAATAACGATAGCAATAAATAAAATGAGGCATGCGGGAAGACACCAGACATGCACACAGGCAAACACACACACACACACACACACACACACACGTATACCCACATACATAACACAGACATTTTTCCTAGATTGCCTATGATACAAGAAAACACTCGTAATTCACGCATCAATTCCACATGTTTATAAAAATCTGTCAGTCTCCTCTGAGTGAGTCAAATGGGAGAAAAAACTTCTTGCACAGCCTAGGACCTCCCAGCATATGTGTCTTGCTGTGTAAATAAACCCCAACCATCCTGCATATCAGCACCAGAGCCTTTGTTCACCCCACAATAAGCTGAGTGTACAGCTTAAGTTTATACTCCACATAGAAACCGTATCCAGGACACAGCTAACAGACGACAAGAACCAAACCATAAAGTCTCCAAGCATTTAAGAATTACAGGAACTCCCCAAGAGAGAAACAAAAAAAATGCTGGAGTTGTTTTACTGGGTGAGTCAACATGGTGAGCTTTTAATCCTGCAGGCACTGCTCAAATCCTGAGTGCAGCAGAATGGTCAGTGTTGAGGGAAGGCATCTTGCAGGGTGCAGCCCACCTTCCACTGTCTGAATTCTCTTAACCATGGGAAAGAGGCATAGAAGAAGTGAATTGTGCTGGGCATTTGCTGCAGGGAGGCCATGCAAAGGGGCCCTTGTGTGAGCAAGCCAAGAGAACCTTGCCAGTTCCGTGGCAGCATCTGAGTCAGTAAGAAGAGTAGAGTAGAAGTGTGGGGTCTGAGGAGCAGACACAGGCCTGGAGTGCCACGCTCTGTTTTTATTCCTCACTAGAGAAGCAACTGAACCCTGATGGCTGTGCACTTGTTTTGGGGAGTGACCTTGAAAAGCACTTCATAAGACAGCGTCATCATTCATTCAGTGAAATCTTACTAGGTGCATCCTGTGAAATCCTACTGGGTGCATCCAGTGAAGTCCTACTGGGTATACAGTAAGCTGAAGCTCAGAGAGCTTGTATGTTCCTCCCAAGTTCATACAGCTAGGGTAGCAGATGAGAACATGACTCCAAGATGTTATGAACTACAGGTCTGTGAAGCCCTGAATTCCCATATTGAAGTCCTCACCCCAAGATGTATCCAGAGGTGGGTAAGTGGAAGAGATTTACCCACGAGAGATGGGTAAGTCACAATGGTAAAGCAATAGTTAATGGGATTAGATACCCTAGTAACGAGACTCCCAAAGCCCCTTGGTCTCTTTCTGCCACACAAGGACACAATGAGAAAGCAGTCGCCTGAATCCATGAAAAAGTCCTCACATAACCCAACCATGTTGTCATCATTATCTTGGATGTTCATCCTACCCCAAGAAGCATAAAGATAAATTACCTTTTCTTCAAAACCACCAGCCAGCGTTACTTGGTTATAGTAACCTGAAAGTACTCAGACATCAGATGATCAGAGTTCAAGTTCTGTGTGCATTACCATGTCATATTAACAAGTCATGGATGATAATATTTGGACAAGCGCTAAGAGACATTGTGAAAGACTTCAGAATCCCCAGGGTTGTGAAATGCTGTCCTGTGGGTGTAATATGGTCATTCCCTCCTCTTGAACAATCTGTAGCTGTAACTACCTACGTGAGACCTGCAATAGATTGGACCCATTATGCCTCATCAGAGACGGAATGGGATTGTGGTTCTAAGCTCCCCAAAGACAAAGATAGGCTTTGAGAAAACACTGAGTTTCTCCACAGAAGCCACAAGCAGTTGGAAGAGCAGCAAGCAGTCAAGCAGACTGACTTTAATGCTTTCCTATGGCTATTAAAAGCTAGAACACCATGGAGGAAGCCAGTGAGAAGAAATCTAGAAAAAAAGATACAGAGAGAACTTCTGATTTGGGCGGGTAGAGTGGGAATTTGGGGAATGGAACTGCAGCCACATATCTGGGAAATAGGCCACCTGGTTCTGAAGCCTCAGACACAACAAATGCTTGGGAGGACGCAGGGAATCAAAAGAAACCGGATCAGGCTATTCACGGGGAAGGAGTCAGGAGCTGCGCTCTGGGTGGCAACGTCAGGAAAGCATTCTGCATGGCTGGAGCTGGCTTGGAAGGGAAACTCGCCATGGCTGAGAATGTACTGTTCTCTGAGCCGTTTCCTTTAACAACTTGGAAGGGATAGTAATTAATATAAACAGTAGTCACCAGACTTGGCAGCAGGAGGAGAATCTTTGAAGAGCACAGGCTTTGCCTCCAGGCTCACACGCCGCTTCTCCTCAGCTGTTTGGTGTGACCCAGGAGACCTTAAAGAGACACTCGGAGCCTCGGCCGCCCTCCTCATCTGTAACATTAGTGGATACCTGCTTTCACAACTATTAACATGCTGGCCTGCCCTGTGAATGTAGAGAGAGTTCCTGAGATTCCTACTCGTCTTTGTAATAATTTTATGACATATAGTGCGGTGATTTGAGAAGACCTAGAGGAAGTAACAACCAAAACTGATGTAAGATTCCAGGAAAAACTCTACCTTTCAAGGAACTTAAAGCCACAAGGAGTTCCTTCGAAAATCAATAAAAGACTTCCAGGGCATATTAAAGGATGAACAAATGGCACATTTATTTTACTAAGCAAGCTTCATTCCGATTTCAAAATAGAATCACTATAAACCACAAAAATAAATAACAGAACCCCTCCTACAGAACAACAATTGAAATGCATAAAACATAGTTCAAAGGGGATGGAAAGGTGGCTCTGCAGTTAAGAATACCAACTGCTCTCCTAGAGGACCAAGGCCTGATTTCCAGCACCCATGAGACAGCTCACAAGTGTTCGACTCAAGTTCCAGAGACTCCGATGCCATCTTTTGGAGTCCTAGGGCATCGGGCATGCACACATGTGGTGTGCATATGTACATGCAGACAAAGCACCCAAACACATAAAAACTCTTTAAAATTGTTCCTAAGTGGAATTCTAATAGCAAGACTGGAGACGGTTGGCATTTCCTTAACACAAGGAACAGCTCTCATTGCAAAGATGTTTCCCTTATCTCTAACACATCAGATGGTTCTAGAGAAGACTATACAGGAGAGGGAGGAAGAGGGAAGATAGGGAAAGGGAGAAAGGAGAGAACATCCCAGCATCACATGATGGTTAAATATTCGAAGGAATCCATGGTCCATGCCTCACAAAATATATTGTACTAGAAAAAGTAAAAATTGGTATATTTGTATATTTGATTATATGGGATTAAAGCTGAGGACAACAAATTGGGGTGACGCTCTTGTCAGGCTCAGACAAAATTGTATAGCATCTTAGGGAGGTGAGGTGGCTCCTGCCTGTCTATCTTAGAGAAGTACTTTTTAAAGAATGGGCTAAAACCTCAAAAGAGAGCCCTCATCCCACGCTCTGCAACTCTTGCATGTAGGCACAGACCTGTATACAAAGTGGATCTTCAGGGTTCTGCAAGACACCCTGATGGGCTGCTTCCCCAGGTAGGCAGAGCTTCACCAAAAGGCAGGCACCCTTCCCAGCAGACCAGGGACTCTGCCCATGCAGGAGCCTTAAGGCCTCCACTAATGTCCAAACCAATGAACTCCCCAAGTCATTTAGTGTCTCCCTTATTCCAACTCCCCTGACTACGCCCATAGTTACTACGAGTTGTAGATTATCTCTGCAGTGCTACTCTAATCCTAATCATTATTATAATGCTTTGGGGAATCTCTCTTTGATTATTTACAAATAAAAAATCCAAAGGTAGGAAGTAAGAAAGAAACGGGAGCCATCCAGAAGGTAGCAGCACAAGCAATTCTTGAGTGTCCTAAAATCACATCTAGAAAAACAAGACCACAAAGCCACAGCACCACAGTTACAGGTTGGACTAGGTAAACCTCATACAGAGAGGAAAGATTTATTATGTCACTCAAAACTCAGGCATGGGAACCCATCCTTTCTACTGTGGTGGCAGAACTGTGCTCTTGCCAGCTCCGGGGTTCCGGTCCTTGGCTCCTCAGGAGGCCTATCCTGCTATAAGCTCAACCTTTCTTTCCCATGCCTCAGAAGTTTGGGATGTACTAGTCTGACCCATAAATGCTCCAAACCCATTAAATTCCTTCTTGAAGAATAATGGAGTTATGGATTTGCTAGCTCAGAGAAGGAGCCAAAAGGGGCATAGTAGGGAAAGTAGGAGACAGACTCTAAATTAAGAAGATTCCTAACAATGTCTGAGGCTGAAGAGGGAGATGGGTGTGGGATGACACCCTGGCAACTGTCACAACGTTGGGGCTTGGGACAACATTCTGCAGAATGCAGAAAGGATCTTCTGATAGACTTGATCCATTAAGTGACTAGAAGGCTGGGACAAGAGAGAGGATTTAATGGACTCAAGTATTTTTATTACTGCTTCCAGTAAGAAACTAAATGGTTATCTCTAGATAAAACAAGACAGAGAGCTTGGAGCTGACAGATTTGCCTCACAAGGACTGCTCGGAAAGCTCTACAGAATAGAAGGAAAGAATAGTGCCCTCTACCATGACCCAGTGTACCCTCCACAGTGCACAGGTCTGCTAAGACACCACATTCCCACATCAGATTCATCTTTCTGCTTGGGAAAAGCCCATAATAGTCATAACATGCAGACGTCATTAACCTATGAGCGTCTTATTTGATGCATTACTGACTGTGACAGGATCATTTGGAGGAGGTAAGGGTTCATCTCAATTTCAACTGCCGTTGCCAGAGAGGCTGAACTTTCTGCAAAGACCATCTGGTCTGACTTCACAAATACAGGTAGACAAAAAGAACCTCTCACGTGGTTTCTTCACATCTCTGAAGACCTCTGCCAGGAATTTCTAACTCTGTCCCATCTGCCTCCTAGCAGCATCTCCATATCTATTATCCTAGCCCAGAGATCCGTGTGCTCTGTGGTCCTCTAATGTGCTTACTATTTTTTGATGGAAGCGTCTATGCTTCAGTCATTTCACTCTCTTGTAAAGAGAATAAGTACATGGACATTTAATAAGGATCTTTATTTTTTTTCTTTCTCCCGTATTTATTTTGTTCCAAAGGCCGTACTAAGGATGAGAGTGGAGGTAACTTCTGTCTTCTGCATGTTCTAGTTATAGGGAGTGCACATGTCCCTGGGCACACATTATGGCCATGTTGCCCTTATTTGAAAACAGAGTCTGAGAAGATGGAAGCTTTCTCTAGTATCTTCTGTCTATCAGCTGTGGGCTTCCGCTTCACCAGCTGTGTTTAGCTGGCTGATTCCAGCCCACTGACCACTCATTTTGTACCTGTAACCTCCTTTTGTAACATTCTGCAGAATGTAACTCATTTTGTACCTTCCTCTGCAAAGATGTGTGTGGTTAGAAGTCTCCTGTTCAAAAGCATGTCAAGTGGGGGTGGAGAACTTGGACTTTTATACTTCATATTCAGTCATCAAACAGCAGCGTGTCCATCACAGCCCTCACAGAGCACGCAGCTAGCCGTTACACCCTGGTTCCCTCAGAGTGGTGAGCAAGGGGCTTGCTAATGGCAACCTTTCTTCTAGGCTCCATAGTTAGGCTTGTTACAAAACACTACTGATGTTGCTTCAGTAAAACATCGGAGAGGACCAAAGCAACTTGTCTGACTAATGTTGGTTCAACTGGAACTCCCCAGCTAGTCTGTGTATTAAGATAAACTCTCTTGGAAGGCGCCGGAAGGAAAAGCAAATATTTTGATCATGAAAAGACCCTCTAAATAACAAATGTCATAGCCTGAGTTTTTGTCAGGCAACTTCAGTTATCTGAGGGCTCAAGGGCTATTTTTCTCAGTTCTGCAGTTCCTCTACAAGTGACTGTAGCAAAGGAACCAAGGATAACAAGAATAATTTTCTCAAGAAGGAAAATACTTGGACACATACAAAAGTTCCTTTAAGTAGCGTTGCTCCTAAGTTAAGTTTGGATTGCACTGTTTTAAAATCTGTTTTTTTCTTGGAGCCTACATGCAGAATAGTTTGTATGAGAGATGAAACACTTCAATGCAGGAATGACCCACTCCTGAGGGCATGTTCAGCAACTTGAGGTCGTCCTGAGCATTCTTTCCTTCTTGGTCCCTCAGTTTTGTTTTTCTGGGGCTTTGGTTGAGTTCCTTAGGTTAACTTCAAATCTCTAACACATGTTTATAGTATCTAGTTTAACTGCCTACTTAGAACTACTTAATCCTCAAGCAAAGATAGGAAGGATTTAATGCGTGCAGGAATCGCTCACATTAATTCATTTCATCTGTCTCTGTACACCTCCTGCTATCATCTGGGCACCAGCGTTCCTCTGTGATCCCGGAAGACACTCAGCAGTGCACCCCATGTCCCTAGTGATTAAACTTGATTTTAACGTGAGCCATAATCAAAGGGATTATGAGATCCGACACACTGTTTTATTTCTCAACACACGCCAGTAAAGTAAGACTTAATGTTGTTCCATATCAGAAGCGAATAAACTGCTATGCTGGCCTTCAAAATGATACAGACAGCTTAGAAGTGAGAGTTTGGGAGTGTCTTGAGACATTAAACATAACATCAGCATATACCTAGGAATTCTACTCTGCCTTCAACAGAAATGACATGTGAGCACGTAAGACTTGTGTGCAAATGTTCAATGTCCATTAGCCATTTCAGTTAAGGTTTATAAGCAATGTCTGTTTGCTGTTAAATACTGAAATATATTGGAGTGGACTGGTTATGGATATCATAACACAGATGGCCTTGAAGACATTTTGCTAGATGTCATATATGAGGCTACATTCCATGTGAACCCTTTTCTAATAAATGGCAAAAGCAGACAGGGATTACAGCAAGCAGGAATGTGGGACATTTTTCAGGTTTCAGAGCATCCAGAAGCACTGAGGGCCCAGCTGAGAATTCAAAGAAATCAAGTAAAATGCACTGAAATTACGTGCCTAAAATGGTTAAAATTTTAGAATAGAAAAATCTATCTCAGTAAAACTGTTTCTTTAAAAACTACAGATGATGAGTTTTCTGCTCCAGAGGTAAGGAAGAAGGCAACCTCTCTAATGCTCAGAAGGATTCCAACCTGGGAGCTGGAGAACCGATTACCCAACACATTGCAAGGGCCCTACTGGCCCTGTGCTGTCCTGTGAGAATATTTAAGGAAAGTGCAGACAAACCAGGATATTTAGGCTAGTAAGGGCCTGGGAAGGTTTATACAGTTTATTTTGGCATGAACATAACTGATAGGCACAAAGAGAAATATAAATCGGCAAATCCTGGTGACCTGGTGTTCCTAAAGAATTGTCAGCCAAATAATATAAAGTACCTCGATGTGACTTTAACCAAGCAAGTAAAAGATCTGTACAATAAGAACTTCAAGACACTGAAGAAAGAAACTGAAGAAGACCTCAGAAGATGGAAAGATCTCCCATGCTCATGGATTGGCAGGATTAATATAGTAAAAATGGCCATTTTACCAAAAGCAATCTACAGATTCAATGCAATCCCCATCAAAATACCAATCCAATTCTTCAAAGAGTTAGAACAATTTGCAAATTCATCTGGAATAACAAAAAACCCAGGATAGCTAAAACTATTCTCAACAATAAAAGGACTTCAGGGGGAATCACTATCCCTGAACTCAAGCAGTATTACAGAGCAATAGTGATAAAAACTGCATGGTATTGGTACAGAGACAGACAGATAGACCAATGGAATAGAATTGAAGACCCAGAAATGAACCCACACACCTATGGTCACTTGATTTTTGACAAAGGAGCCAAAACTATCCAATGGAAAAAAGATAGCATTTTCAGCAAATGGTGCTGGTTCAACTGGAGGTCAACATGTAGAAGAATGCAGATTGATCCATGCTTATCACCCTGTACAAAGCTTAAGTCCAAGTGGATCAAGGACCTCCACATCAAACCAGATACACTCAAACTAATAGAAGAAAAACTAGGGAAGCATCTGGAACACATGGGCACTGGAAAAAATTTCCTGAACAAAACACCAATGGCTTATGCTCTAAGATCAAGAATCGACAAATGGGATCTCATAAAACTGCAAAGCTTCTGTAAGGAAAGGACACTGTGGTTAGGACAAAACGGCAACCAACAGATTGGGAAAAGATCTTTACCAATCCTACAACAGATAGAGGCCTTATATCCAAAATATACAAAGAACTCAAGAAGTTAGACCGCAGGGAGACAAATAACCCTATTAAAATATGTGGTTCAGAGCTAAACAAAGAATTCAAGCTGAGGAATGCCGAATGGCTGAGAAACACCTAAAGAAATGTTCAACATCTTTAGTCATAGGGAAATGCAAATCAAAACAACCCTGAGATTTCACCTCACACCAGTGAGAATGGCCAAGATCATAAACTCAGGTGACAGCAGATGCTGGCGAGGATGCGGAGAAAGAGGAACACTCCTCCATTGTTGGTGGGATTGCAGACTGGTACAACCATTCTGGAAATCAGTCTGGAGGTTCCTCAGAAAATTGGACATTGAACTGCCTGAGGATCCAGCTATACCTCTCTTGGGCATATACCCAAAAGATGCCCCAACATATAAAAAAGACACGTGCTCCACTATGTTCATCGCAGCCTTATTTATAATAGCCAGAAGCTGGAAAGAACCCAGATGCCCTTCAACAGAGGAATGGATACAGAAAATGTGGTACATCTACACAATGGAATATTACTCAGCTATCAAAAACAACGGCTTTATGAAATTCGTAGGCAAATGGTTGGAACTGGAAAATATCATCCTGAGTGAGCTAACCCAAACACAGAAAGACATACATGGTATGCACTCACTGATAAGTGGCTATTAGCCCAAATGCTTGAATTACCCTAGATACCTAGAACAAATGAAACTCAAGACGGATGATCAAAATGTGAATGCTTCACTCCTTGTCTAAAAGGGGAACAAGAATACCCTTGGCGGGGAAGAGAGAGGCAAAGATTAAAACAGAGACTGAAGGAACTCCCATTCAGAGCCTGCCCCACATGTGGCCCATACATATACAGCCACCCAATTAGATAAGATGGATGAAGCAAAGAAGTGCAGACCGACAGGAGCCGGATGTAGATCGCTCCTGAGAGACACAGCCAGAATACAGCAAATACAGAGGCGAATGCCAGCAGCAAACCACTGAACTGAGAATAGGACCCCCGTTGAAGGAATCAGAGAAAGAACTGGAAGAGCTTGAAGGGGCTCGAGACCCCATATGTACAACAATGCCAAGCAACCAGAGCTTCCAGGGACTAAGCCACTACTTAAAGACCATACATGGACTGACCCTGGACTCTGACCTCATAGGTAGCAATGAATATCCTAGTAAGAGCACCAGTGGAAGGGGAAGCCCTGGGTCCTGCTAAGACTGAACCCCCAGTGAACTAGACTGTTGGGGGGAGGGCGGCAATGGGGGGAGGGTTGGGAGGGGAACACCCATAAGGAAGGGGAGGGGGGAGGGGGATGTTTGCCCGGAAACCAAAGAATTATTATTAAGTATTAAATAAATTAAAAAAAAGAAAGAAAAAAAAAGAAAAAAAATTTAAAAAAAATTAAAAAAAATAAAAGAATTTTCAGGACATCTGATATGCAAATGTGAGTGCCCCCCAGACTTGCCTTAAGTCTTCTTTATGATAGTGCTCTAGATGTTCAGACCTAGGACATACAAATGAATTCCCTTTTATCACCACTATCCGTATGACCTTTGGGGTATTCTTTAACATGACTGTAAAATGAAGATGAACTGGGTATATGCGAATAGGCTATCTGGAAAATAGTTATGCAGGCTCAAATTTTACAATTTACACAGCTCGAAATTCCTCTCCTATCTTCATCACCGCCAGAATGACCCTGAGCAATGTCGAAAGGTGAATGGAAGTTAGTGTCTTGTGATGCTTCTAGACATCAAAGTCATTTTCAATAGCATCAAGTGTTGGAGCCTCCCATGCTGTGCCTGCCTTTGCTTTTCCTGTCTCGCTCCCTCTTTGCCCCTTACAAAAGGCCTTTTCCTCTGCATTGCTCAAGACCACCTCCCTCCTTCCTTCCTCACTGCCTAAA
The DNA here is from genome assembly GCF_021556685.1 of Rattus norvegicus. Lineage (NCBI taxonomy): Eukaryota > Metazoa > Chordata > Mammalia > Rodentia > Muridae > Rattus > Rattus norvegicus. The sequence continues at coordinate 87,406,246 of NC_141547.1, forward strand.
ACTCTGTGAGCTTCCCAAAGGCTGGACCACCAGAATGATGTCTTTGTGATATAGACATGGCCAAGTTTCTTAACTGTAACATTGTGGGTCACATCTCTCTGGGGCTCTGTGATGACACTGACTTGAAGAAATAGTCTTTGAGTATCTAACTCATAGCCTTTAGGGCCCAACATTACAAGGGATACACAGGAAAAAGGCATGTTCCATAAGTCATTCACCCTTAGAGACAGTTTTATAACCAAGACAGATTTGATAAGTTTATAAGAAAATGGCATTCACTGCCAGGATGTTGAGGTGGGGATGAGTGGGTAGGAGGGGGAGCATCCTCACCGAAGCAGCGGAAGAGGGAATGGGAGAGGAGGTAACCTGGAAAGGGGATAACATTTGAAATGTAAATACATAAACTCTCCAATAAAAAAAAGTGGGGAGGGGAGAAAATGGAATTCGTGAGTAGGTGTTACTGATGTACCAATGTTTAAAATGAACTCAATCTTAATGACAATGAGTTTTCTTTCTGTCTACTTTATTCTGGCATCCAAAATCTGTAGTTGTTTGGGGTCTTGAAGCCAGAAGATATGCTTTGCTTATGATGAATTAGAAGTGGTATGGGAGGGTATACAAAGGACAGGAAAAGCCCTATCTATCCAGTTGCTGCTCTCGGACCCTCGCTGAGTGCTGCCAATGCTGTAAAAGTAAATAAACACTGGGAAAGTCAGACATTTGTCTGGGGAGCTTTTGACCTTTCCTGACTTCTGTGCTGGACCCTGCCACCTTGCTTATGTTTGTCCTAATCTATTTGGTCTGGCGCTCAGGCTGGACAGCTCCTGACTCCAGGGGATTGTGAGACACATGAGCCTGGGCTCTTCCAGAGTGGACTGAATGGCTCCCATGTGGCTCAGCCTGGAGGTCTTTGTTATGATCCTACTTGACCCCAGCGGTCCAGCTCAAAATTCTTAATGATAATAGCCTGAGCAGAGCATTCTTATACAAAATGAAGCGCTGATTACTTGCTCTGTGGTGCAGAGAGACCCCATGGTGTTCCTCAGATGTCTTCAGGCTTGTAAACCATTGGGATAAATTCCTTAATTTATATCTGCTCCCCCATTTGTCCCCTCTAATATCCCCTGCCCCAACAACAAGTTCTCCTCCCTCCTCAACTTTATGTCTTTTTTCTTTTCTGGAGGAGTTGGGGTAGAGATGACCTACTAAGTCCAGTTTGTGCTGCCCATATGTGTATAGATGTAAAACCATTTACTAGAACATGGGAAACTTACCAGTGGTTGTATCCTTAGAAAGCAAGCAAGCAAGCAAGAAAGACAGACAGAGAGAGAGAGAGAGAGAGCGAGAGAGAGAGAGAGAGAGAGAGAGAGAGAGAGAGAGAGAAGGAAGAAAGGGAAGAAAAAGAATGAGTCTTTCTGCCCCAGAAACTATTAATTTCCCATAACTGCTCAGTAAGGGGTAAGGCCTAGAGACCATCCACCACATCTAAGCTGGGATTTTGGCTGACTTGATCTTGATTAGGTCTTGTGCAGGTAGCCACAGCTGCAATAAGATCATGACTACCATGGCCATGTCATGTCCAGAAAATAACATTTCACAGAGCTCCTCACCATCCATCCTGTAGCCATAACGCTCTTTCCATCTTCTCTTTTCTAATGTCCCCTAAGCTTTGCTTATGATGGGGCTCATATAGACATCCGATTCAGGCCTTAGCACTGAGTCTCATATTCTCAACACTTTGACCATTTATGAATTTCTCCATTAAATAGCATACCTGACCAAGGTTAAGAGCAGCCCAGGTCTGTGGGCATAATGATCAACATTTAGAAGGCAATTTGACTGCATGACAATTGAGCAAAATAACAATTGTGCAATATCAGGCTAACCCAGGCCTTGTGAACTCCCAGCCTTGGGATGTTGACCAGGATTAAAGTACCAAGCATGAAATTCCCTCCTGTGAAGCAGGTCTTAAATCCAATCTGAAAGTGGTTAGTTACCCTTTAACATTCATGCCATTATTGCACTCATAGGCACATCTTGCCTGTCAGATCATTATTACCCAATACAAGGTCCAATACTCTGTACAACCATGGATATCCTTGTTCCTCTAATGGCTTCCATAACACCTTCCTGTATTGTGAAAGCCAGCCCGTAAAGGGATGTTTCTCAGTTCTTTTGACCAATAGAATGGTTTCTCAACTGGATGTTTTCACTTACCTAGTTTATTTGATACCCCTGACTATGACCCATATTTTATTGAGGAAGACCCGTCAAAAGCTCAGTGTGTGAGAATTGGGAGAGATGGGTAGCTCTATTTCTGTTGCTCTTGGGTCTTCCAATTCAATCTCTTCTTTGTGTGTGTGTGTGTGTGTGTGTGTGTGTGTGTGTGTGTGTGTGTGTGTGTATTAACAATGGAAACTGCAGGCTGCTCTAAAATTTATTGACACACAGAGAGAAAACTTCTCACTGGATACACAAGCTTGGATCCTGAGAAGAAGAGTAAATAGGCCACCCATTTGAAGAAATAGGAAGTATGGAAGCTATGTAAAAATGAAGACCAGAGAGAACAGGAGATGGTTCCCAGGGCCATCAGACTGCCATCTGACTTAGAATGGCCAACTCCTCACCCTTAAGGAGCAGCTATAATTGTCCCACATTACAGTCTCCTTCCTGAAGAGCCAGGTTGAATTTCAAGATAAGTAGTAACTAGCATCTGGAATCTTGCATTACAATGAAAGCAAAGAAACAAACAACAACAATCACAGGACGACCATAAAGAAAGAATTGGAGAAAGAGTGTGGGGGTGGAGGCCAATGAGCATACCACTTAGCAAAGACGATGTCTCCTCTGGGTGCTTTATTCCAACTATATATTTCACAAAACAAATCCAGTGTATTTTATGGCTTTCAAAGGTTTAGTATTACCAGGCAATGGTGGCACATGCCTTCAGTCCCAACATTGAGCAAGCAGAGGCAGGCCTGTCTCTGTATTCAAGGACAGCCTGCTCTATACAGAAAATTCTACATTGGAAAAAAACTAATAAGAACACCAACAAAAACAACCAAACAAAGAAACACTTAGTGTTGCCTGTTTAGTACATACAAGAACTTGAATTCTCTGGCTCTACAGTGCAGCATATCTCTCCTCTTTAAAAGGATGACTGATCCAACAACACACTGAAAATGAAAACACTCCTACAGGCTAAGGTTTATGTCCCAAACTGAAACTTGACCTGTGTGCCAATGCTGAGAGCTGTGGCCTGACCAGGGGTGCTCAGACAAAGACTTGTGAATAGACTATTGCTGTGTAAAGAAAGTTCCACACATTTAGTTCTAATGCCAGGTGAGGAAGAATCTCCTCCACACAGGCTGATGCCACAAATGGGGACATCAACTGTAAAAGTAACTTTTATTTGCCAAGCGTAATTGTCATCTGAGAGGTTTACTGTTGAATAAGCACACTCTTCCTAGTTCTTTCTGAACTCTGACTGACTGATTCAACTCAGCTCTTCTGGTTCAAAACTCCTCTCCAAGCTGACTGATTCAATCCAGCTTCTCTTGGCTTCTGACCGAATTGCTCTGCTTGGCCTAACTTTGACAATCAGTTCTAATCTTCTGGCTCCTTCTCATTGTCTGACTTACTCTGTATTCATCTGTATCTAGCTTTTTCTCCCTGCAATCTATCTCTGTAAAATTGTCCCAGTAAAACACACACACACACACATACACACACACACACACACACACACACACACACACACACACACACCTTTTTCTCCCTGAGCTGCTCTTTCCTGTGTTGTTCTCAAGAGAGTGGCCATATCCTAGTTTTGACTCATTCTGTTAACTTACTCATCCCTTTATTGCCCCTCAATTAGACATCACTTTCAAATATGGCTGCTTCCTTCTGCACACTAACTTTACCTTCATTGTTTGGGATTAAAGGTGTGAACTATGTGTGTGTCTGTATTCCGGTCAGATCATACTATATAATCCAGGGTTAGGATGTCTCCATTCTGGCTGGATCACATCTTTGGATGTAATCCCTTGGCAGAGCTGCCATGTTACTGGATTAAAATTCTTCTACACTCAACAGACACCAAACAGGCTTCCACCTTGTTCTTGGACATGTAGCTGCCAAAACTGTAAGAAAGCATTTTCTTTTCTAATAAGAATCTCCTTATTAAGAATGACATAATCTCCTTATGTACCCTATATTTCATTCTAATAGAAAATATCTTCTATTTTACACTAAGACTGGGCCCAGTGACACTACCTTCCAATCTCAGTGGCTCGGGAGATAAGGCAGTAAGACTAGTTCAAGAACTACTTTGGTTTTACAGTGAGTTCAAGGTCATCCTGGACAGCTTAGTAAGACTTTTCTCAAAGCTGAAAGAGAAAAGAAGGCTAGACTATAGTTCAGAAGTGGGCTGCTTTTCTATAAGGATCTTGGTTCACTGGTTTCAATCCCCAACACAATAAGAAGGAAAGGAAGGAAGGAAGGAAGAAAGAAAGGAAGGAAGGAAGGAAGGAAGGAAGGAAGGAAGGAAGGAAGGGAAGAAGGGAGGGAGGGAGGGAGGGAGGGAGGAAGACAGATAGAAGAGTGTGTTTACATTAATACTGGTCAATAAATGCTAAAGGCTTTATTCGTGCAATTTACAGCCTCCTATACTCTAGCATCATATCAATTTGTGGAGGACAAACAGCTGATCCCAAAGCTGGGGAGAGGTGGGGGTAGCTGAACAAACGGGTCCATTGGCCATAGATTTGGAGCTGCCTTCCCCCTTGACACTTCAGCCCAACCACATTTATTTCCATATAACCTCAGTGGGACAAACAGAGATGCTAGCTAAATACACAAAGACTGTAACTTGCAAAACCAGAAAAGGATCGGCGTCATTAGAGAATAAGTTGTAATGGAAAATATTGGCAGACTAGCAAATAGGAATGTTAAAGTATCTTTACAGTAAAAAATATTTGCTGCAAATATAACAAAAGGAGCATTCTGGGGAAGTCAGATTCATCATAATGTTAATGAGGCATGAGTTCAAGACAATGTGCATGCAAGGGGTCATTCCAGGGCCATTGGCAAGAGTCTAGCCATGAAAGGTACATTCCTAATTCTGTTTTATTTTTGCTACAGAGGACTCCCTAAAGTTTAAAAGTCTCAGAAACCACAACAGTTAAGTCTAACCTAGATTTTCAGAGTAAAGAAGAACTACCAATTAGAAGGGAAAATATATACAATATAATATAATATGGGCAGAAAATATTAATAATTTATAGAAAAAGAAATGTTAATATAATGTAAACCCAAAACATAAAGCTTGCCACCTTTAGAGATTAAGAACATACAGATTGAAATAAAAATAAGGATTTCACTCCCTCAGGTACACAAATTCAGGGAATTCATAATAATCATTTATGGTGTGACACAGGGCAGTTATATACTATCCATAATGCCTTTAATGCACAAATTAGATTTCTGAAAACTTTTCCAGCCCATTCAGATATTTTTTACAAAAATGAAGATGTGTGCTTTATCAAAAAAAAAAAAAACCTTGTGTCCATCAGTAAGGGGAAAGCCACACACATACTGGCCTTAGAAGGACCAGATTTACATGCCCCACTAAGAACATACTTGAGATTAGGAACACATTCTATTTGTGAAATTCAAAAGTTAAAAAAAAGGCAAAAACCTTGTTACTATCCTCTCTATTGGTTCTATCTATAGTGAATATTAAGCAGAACAAAAATTACTACACTTATTGGTAAACATTTTTCTAGACCATTGACTTAAGGTTGTCCTCTTCTTCAGACATACTGAAATAGAAGTTCATTTTCCTCTGGATGTTTATTCAAAGTGAGTTTTCTAAAGTTGGTCTTTAGGATCATCTCATGGCAGTCCCTACAGTCCTGAACATGGTGTCTTCCTAAAGTGTGTGCAATGAAATTATAACCACAAAGGAAATGTGGCCCCTGAGAGATGAGGAGATTGGGAGGGCTTCATTCTAGGACCGAGAGCAGGGCTGTGTGGAAGGGATCCCATGGAACTCCATGGCCCTACCATGGAGGACAGACATGAGGCACTCTCAAGAAGTGGCTCTCAGCAGCCACCAAATCTGCAGGTGCCTTGATGTCAGGCTGACGACATCGGAGTCTTTGAGAAATCAATTCCTGTCATTGCTAAACTACCATTCGTTGTTTTCTTGGTTTGTTTTAATGGCAGCCCAGCAAGATAAAGACAATACAAGGAACACGAGAAAGAACAGGAGAACAAAGTGAGACAAGCCCAGATTGTGGTCTCCTCCCATGAGAGCCCAATGCCATTAACACTACTCGCAGGAATGTCCACAAGATCAAGTTAGAATGTCAACTGCACAGAAACCCTCAACGGCCTCCAGCCGCCTGGATCCAACAAAATACCTCCACCGATTCCCATCCAGATGTCTAGCTGTCTCACAATTTAAGAGATTTGAATTCAAAAAGCACAAAAGGATATGGATTTTCTTTGAAATGATGTGCTACACAAAAGAGCAAACAACAATTGGCTAAGTAGATATGAAAGTCAAAAAAAGAGAAAAAGGGAGAGAGAGAGACAGACAGACAGACAGACAGACAGACACAGAGTGACAGAGAAAGAGAGGAAGAAAGAAAGAGAGAGACAGACAGACAGAGACAGAGAGAGTGACAGAGAGAGAAAGAGAGAGAGAAAGAGAGAAAGAGCGAAAGAAAGAAAGAAAGAAAGAAAGGAAGGAAGGAAGGAAGGAAGGAAGGAAGGAAGGAAGGAAAGAAGGAAGGAAGGAAGGAACAAAGAAACCAGTTGAGACTAGGCACAGTGACACATACCTGTAATCTCAGCATTAGAGGAGATGAGGGCGATGGCTGCCAGGTGGGGCTATACGGAGAGAGCCTGTTGAAATTGGGAGGTGGGGTGAGGAATGTGTCCACTGAGAAAAAGCCAGGCAAAGGCACATTCTTTGTTCAAACTGGCTTCCTGGCCCCAGGACAAACTTGATGACTTCCCCAGCCAGGACCTTTCGTCTGGCTTCAAGAGACTTAGAACTAACATAGCCATGGCCACACTTCCACATCCCTTCTACATCCCCATTTAGAGCCTGGATAATGAGCTCTATAGCTGGATCCTGTGCTCTTTTTACAGGACCAAAGGGAATCTGCAGAAATACCTTAAAAAGTGAATTCTATGTAGCAGAGAATAGCCTTGTTGGGGCATCAGTGGAAGGGGAAGCCCTCGGTACTGTCAAGGTTGGACCCCCAGTGCAGGGGAATGTGGGTTGCTTAAAAGGGGTGGATGGGGGTAACACCTGTATGAGTGAGGGGAAGGGGATGAGGGCTTATGGACAAGAAACAGGAAAAGAGAATAACATTTGAAATGTAAATAAAGAAATATATGTAATAAAAAATAAAAATAAAAGCGAATGCTATATACCTCTAAGACGTGGCCAGGTGTGGTGCCCCATCTCAGACCAAAGAGAAGGGCAGCCACACCACATCTCCTCCCAAGGGAAAGTGGCTCAGGCTCACGTAAATTCGGGGGATAAATGCAGGAAGTAAATGCCAGAGGTGTTGGGCATTAGCTGAAGAGCAAAGCTTCAAGGTCTCAACTCACTAGGAAGAAAAAGCTCCCAACACCAGAGGAAAGAAGAGTTGGGTACCATAATAGAGAAAATACAGAAAAGGGGGAAGCACAACGGAGTCGTCTTTCAGGCCTGGAGGGTGTGTGCACACCCTGACTTTTGACAAGTATTCCCAACCCCATGGCCTAGAGGGCACTGGTCCTCTCTGCTCTATTTAACCCTGTACTCCAGTTGTCCTCTGCTTATCCTCCTTGGGGGAGGATAAGTCTCTCTACTGTCCCTTCTGCCTCAATGGGCATAAAGGCATAAATCAGACCTTGGCCACAAGGCATCATCAGGATGGTGGGCAAGAGCCTGGAGCTGCTAAGTAAGTAGACAATCAGAAGGAGGGTGACATTACAATGCCCTCCAACAACCTCAGCTTTACTGCATACATGTCTTGAATACCATCCAGAAAGTCCACTTCTGAATTCAAGGTTTTGAGGGTCTGACCAGTCAGATGAGAGTTTTCCAGCTCTGGAAAACTCCATAGGATCTCCAGCAGAGCCCACTGTTTCTCCTTCTGCAGAAGACTGGATGACCGAAGGCATGCATTAAACACACCTAGAGGTGAGCAAGTACCATGGACGCATGGAAGATACCCAGCCAGGAATGTTTGGAGTAGGAATATGGAGGCCTAGGTCCTTACAGGCACACCATTCCAGCACCAGGAGACTAAACTGCTAGCATGTGCCAATAGCCCGTAAGCACAGCACACTCTGACAAATACAGGGCACGTAGAAATAAGGAAGGGTTCGAAAGAGTAACAGAGGAAAAGGGTTTAAATAGAGACAGATTTCTGAATGATAAAATGGGCAGAAGTTTTACCCTGTTTGCAATATTTTAGGATGAGGACACACACGGACAGCCAGGCTGAGACCTTCAGTCATCCCAAAGCCCTTATTGAACTTTATGGTCAAGCTCCAGACTGAGACTTCACACTCAGGCAGCACCATCTAGTGGTGACAGAATGCCAAGTGCTAACCCTTTCTCCCGTGCTTAAATGTTGGGAATCTTAAAAACTAAAGGAATACTTTTCTAGTAAATGACAATAATTGAATAGATTTTATACATTTTTTTTAAAAAGACATTTTAAATCTAACATTGTGTCTGGTCACGTTAGCCACGAAGATACACAAACAGGAAACACAAAAAGGAAACAAATAAGGACTTAACACCCCTGAGTCACAGATTTACCCCTGTACCTTTCTTGGGATGGCCTGCTTCTTACACACTAACTCTCAGGTGTGGCCCTGGAGATACCCATGGCTCTCCATTACCTCTGCTTCCCTCTGATCCTGAGTTCTCCCATATGACCATCCCAGCAACACCATTTTCTTAAAGAATATGGGGGAAGTTGAGGCTGCATTTGGAATGTCAGCTCTGAACTCTCTTTCTCATCTGAGCAGCGGAGGTATCAGAGATGGACTGTATGGAATGATGAGAGACAGCGTTTGGAGTGAAGCCACAGTCTGGATTTTAAAAGAGACGGCCCTAGAACATAGAGCGAGACGTGTGTTCAGTAATGTGTACATCACCCAGAGTGCCTTAAACTCCCATGTGTGGCTTCATCTTCAAAACAGGCACAGCAACACCTGGTTCATGGAATATGGTGGAGATTAAACCACAGCTCAGATAGAGCCATTCCAGGGACAAAGCACACAGGACATACCCCTTACCGTACTCAGTTCTTTATACAGAAGCTCGTTCTCCAACATCCAAGGTCTATAGATCTCTAAGCCCACCTGAACTCTCTGGTGCTGTCAGCATAGGAGTACTTCAAATGCCTTCTTCTAGCTCTTCTTGGATGGCATGATGCTTGGGGACACGGAGAACTGGGAATAATGATTTCTGCTGAGGACTAGGCAATGAGAAGAGAGAAGTACTCTAAGTGGGCGTTGCCAGCCTTCTATAGCAGTCTCCTTCCTTCCCCAGCTGAAAGGCAGTCATAATTCCACTGTGCACTTGACACTTCCACCCAAGAACTGTCACCACCTACTATGGTTTACAGGAAAAGAGACTCAGAAAAATATGAAGGGCTCCTCCCCTCCTCTGTGACACTGTACCGTAGCTCTTGTCTTCTCAAAATTCTTTGAAGGTTTCAGGCTGTGACCGTGACAGGAGCTTTTTGCAGAGTTGTGGATTCAGTTACTGCCCTGGGAGGCATCAAGGTACTAAGGGCATCACAGCAGGTTTCCCACGAGTCACATGTTTGAATGAGCAACTTACTAGTGCTCTGAGCATCTGTACCCTACCGGGCCAGGAGCACCCTGAGCTCTGCCCTGACAGCAGTTAAGCCATTTTTCTGTGACAGTCCTCAGCACTTTGGGGTGCTGGCAAGCCACCCTGCTTAGTGCTTCTGTGACTTCTCAACACACATTATAGGTTGCTTGTGCCTATATAATGAGACTAGTCCCAGACCCGCTGGCTTATGGCATTATGCTAATATGGCAGTGTACATATTTAAGCTGGAAATTCTCTCCCCCTGGTGTTAAAACTGCACACAAAGCCAGGTGTAGTGACTCACACCATTAATCCCAGCATTTAGGAGGCAACAGCAGGCAGATCTCATAGTTCTTGGCCAGCCTGGTCTACAAAGTGAGTTCTAAGACTGCCAGGGCCATACAGAGAAACTGGTCTCAAAAAAAGGCGGGGGGGGGGGCTTTTGAGACAGGTCTGTGATGCAGTCCAACGATGTCTGCTTTAGAAGCTGGTTCTCATGTTCTTCAATCAGGAGAAGGCAGGGCTGCCTGCTGGGCCGTGAGTCATTTTTTGCTGGCAGACAGACTTCCAGGTTACTATGCTTTCTCGGAGCACTGCTTGATTCAAACAACATGTCTCTAGAAAAATAAACTCTGTGTCCTCACTTCACCTACAGAGAGTACAGGCCACTGGCTAGCTGTCAGCAGAAAGCACATCCCTCATCAATGCCTCATCAGTTTCTAGTATGTTGTGGAAGGAAACCTCGGAGGCAGGCCAACGTGTCATATGTATGAGCTGACTCTCACAGGGGAATTCTGCAGCCAAATAAGTGGGTCACACATGGGAAGGGACAGTGGCTGGGAACACGACAGTCATGCAAGGACAGCGGGTCATCCAAGTGAGCAAACTCCTGTTGGGGAATTCTGGGAGATCTGAGCTTTCCAGTGAAAACACTGGAGGTTTCAGTCAGGAGATTAACAAGTTCTTCTTACTTAGAATTTCCTAGAAGTATAAATTCATTAACTAAATTGGTAAACTGAATCAAGAGAGATGATTGTCCTTGAACAATAATCCCTGCCTAAGATCCTCTGGCCCCACAGTAACCCCTCACTAGCCACAGGTCCACACATGTGTCCTGGGCTCCTGACGTACACCTTAAGCTGATGGTGGAGGTATTTGAAAATCTTGACCACAGGCAAGACAATGAAGATTCAGGCGAGTGAAGGGACTTACTCCTGGTCACTCCGCTACTGTAAGTTTGATGGATTTTTCCCTTAGAATTCCAAGGAAAGGTTTCAGCCACCTACTCCTGTGTGGCCTGTCTGTCTGAAACACTTGCCCTTTCCCAGCCTGGGGTTGTAGTGTCTGAACTCTGCTTCATTTGGACTTTCGTGCTCACTGTATAAAGGCCTTTTCTGTTTTCACAAATTCGCATGGCAGGATTTTACTTGGAATGCTCTATACTTTAAAATGGAAACATCTGATAAAAACTGTCCTTTGATGGTTACTTTCGAAAGTGCTGAGCTGCCAGAACTCACAAAGCAAATGTAGCCAGAAAACTCTTAATGGGAGCAACAGAAAGCCTAGTCACATCCTGATGTTTGAATGACTGTGTCCCTTGAGTATGCACGTGTCCAAAAGCGTATTTTTATAACTGTACTATCTGAATATGCGGGAATAGATGTGATGGGTTATGCAAGTGGCTGATAGATGAGAATATATGATATCTGTGAGTGTATAGGAGTGTGCATGCGTGTGGGCCTGAGTACGTTGCACATATGTGTGGGCAAATGTGTATGTTATACATCATCACAAACTCAGACAAACACCTTTACTCACACATATGCCCAGATGTGAGCAGAGGTCTGAGAAGAACTGAGTTAGCTTCATAAAACATATACATTAAGAAGGGCTTCAAGTCATTCTCCAACCCAACTAAGTAACCAATCCCCACTATCCCAGGTAGTGGGAATTATGAAACTAACCAAACACAGAAGAGAAAGAATTCTCTTCTATGACTATCCCATAGAGCAGAACACTGGAGTGTGTGTATGAGGTCTCAGTTCCTTCCCCTCGAGCTGAACACAAAGCTCCCTGGGGCTATAGAAAGGACAAGATGGGGTTAGAAGCCCTGGCCATCTGAATTGTCCTGCTACTCTCTGCCCAAGTCTCTTCATCTTCAAGATTCATGAATGAACAGCGCCAGCAGAGGTCCTTTAGTGGGCTCATGTCCGGCATCACAGAAGTACATGCAGATATCAGTGACAGATATTTGTAACAGAATACAGTGTCATAAAGGAGAGACCATAGGAAATGATGGCCCTAAGAACAAACCTTGTCATTTCCTCAACACTGGTGTTCACATCATTCTCAGAGAAAAGCAAGGCAAGGAAGAAAAGGACAGGAGCCTAGGGGAGACAGAAACAAGAGCTCTTGGGTATTCTTTCACAAAGTACTGCTCTGTTTCAAACAAGGCCGAGTCCATAAAACATGGCATGGCCTGCCAGGGTTTGTGAAGGCTCCAGGAGGGGCCGATGCAGGAAGTAACTAGGAAGCCTTACTCTCAAGAGAGCTCATTTCTACTGCAGATCCCAAGAATGCAGAAATCATTTCTGCAGCACTAATGAGATGCCAGCCTATACTAGAGGCTGCATACCCACCAGGGCCTCAAAGAGAAGAGAAAGCAGACATTGGATGGGTTGGTGTACTATAAATCCTAGAAGACATGGAATTTTACAGCTGAATGGAGGTGCCATTTGTTTAAAATGGTCCACCAATAGATCTCTTATATTGTCATGTGTGCACACAGACAGATGACAGATACACACACACACACACACACACACACACACACACACACACACACACACACCTGTCAGGAATCTAAGAGAGGAATTTCAAAATGTGTCCAGAATATACTTCTCCGGAAAAGCATTCAGTAGGCAAGCAGGCCTAGCTTTTTTTGCTAAGTCAGGGCACTCTGTGCTTGTCCGCTGGAAAACTCTTCTGAATATGAATTTCACCCATGTGCACATGCTTAAATGTTAACTATTAAAATGCAAGTCCTGGGCTAGAGAAATGGCTCAGTGATTTAGAGTACTGGCTACTCTTCCAGCGGTCCTGAGTCCAATCCCAGCAACCACATAGTGGCTCACAACCATCTGTAATGAGATCTGATGCCCTTTCCTGGTGTGTTTGAAGACAGCTACAGTGTACTCACATACATAAAATAAATCTTTTAAGGGGGGATAACTATCAAAAATTACAAGTACTTAGCATTTGCATTTTGCTCTCCACTTTTCCAAATGGTCTCAACCACTTTCAACAGTCTTGGGGAAATTGTCTCAAAGTCATTGGACATGTTTAAAATGTATAACAGTTCTATCTTTCCTTGATTCTACCCAAGAGAGGAATGGGCACAAAACACATCATAGAGTGTCAGAAATACTCAGTTCTGCCCTCAGCTTCGCACTGTAGAGGAATGAGATAACATGCCGAATTTGGACAGTTTCTTTTCTTAATGTGGGTTCTCTGTCTATCTCTCATCAAAATGAACATTTTGAGATGCCTGTCTGCTGCTAAAATCATGTCCTTGGTGGTGGTGGTGGTGGTGGTGGTGGTGGTGGTGGTGATGGTATGTGGCAGGGAGAGGGGGACAGAGAGGCAGTTATGAGGTCCAAAGAGCTAAAGATAAGAAAGAATAGGAGGACATGAGCAAATCCACAGCAAGCAGGAGTAACACACCCCGATCTAACCACCCCATGGGTCAATAGTACTATAGTCTCCTGAATTTCAAGAAGACAGCTGAACTCCGGGTGTCTGTGCACAAGAACCTAAGACCCCAGTGGTTGAAAGAACTCGTGGCCCGGTACCTTCAGCTTTGTGCAACAGGCCAGAGCTGGCAAAGGAGTGAGATTCTGTTAAGCTGAATCATTCTTCTCTTACCCTTTAGCTTCAAGGTCCCTGAAGTGGATATGGAGATGGGTCAGTTTGTGGAGAGCCATTAAGCGGTTTGTACAGTCTGCTGTTAAGTGTGTGACTATTGGAATCACAAGGCCTCTGCCAGCTGCCTGTAGGAGTTTCCCAGCTCACTGGTCCAAGAGGGGCAGGCTTAGACTAGGCTTGTGCCTCCCAAGTGACACTTCTATGTGAGGCTGAATTGATCTCTAGCTGAGCACTCCTTGTAGTCTGTGTCAAACACACATCTCTCTAATCGAAACACCACATGATCTTTCCTCTCTACCCTCAGATCAATAGCCCGTTCCTCTTGCAGCTCACTTAAGAACCATTCTGTCTAACTTGATGGCCCTGCACTTTACCCAAGGACCTAGCCACGTTGTCCACCCTCTGCCTCTCTGCTTCCTTCTCCGTTCATATGATTCCTCAGCTAATCCTGCCAATGACACTTCTTAGTTTCTGTCCCTTGGAACCTTCATTCATAGATTCCTGTAGATTCCTTTTCTCTGCTTCTGACTCCACCCTCATTGCCTCAACACATGCCACATGTTCCACCCACTGGGCCACAATCTCTAATGGCATGGGGGTCCCAATTCTCCGGCTTGCTTATGAGTTGGAATCACATGGAGGAAGTTCTCTAAATTCTAATGTCTTTGTTCCAACTGAGAGAATCAGATTACTTTAAGATGAGTATGTCCAGGGACCTGGGGATAGGTTATTTTAGCTACAGAAAAGAGTAAATAATGTGTAATCCAGAATTCCCAGAAACACATGCTTATCCCTCCACCTCATGTTCCAGACCTCCACCCTTACTCAAGTCTCTGTTTTTGCCAGACCACTCCCTGCTTATGGATTTGATATTGGCTGATATAGACATGTGTGTTAAAATGAGTGTGAGTGTATTTGGGGTGTTGTTTATAATAGCAAAACTCCTCACATCACCCCAAGTCCTAATGGAGGACAAACCAACATGCTGTCACAGCCCGGATGAGTACCTCTGTCTTCTGCAGTCCCTCTCAGATGTGAGTGCCTCACTGAGGACACTCTGATGTGCTTGGCATAGAATCAGAGGCCTCTCTCCAACCTTCCCAGGAACCACTTACACAGTTCTCACAGAACCTACCCTCTCTTGCTGACACAGTTGCTTTGGTTTTTCCAGTCATGAGATGCATAGCTTTCTGAAACCAAACACTAGCAAACTGTATCCAGTGGATGTGATTGGAGTGCTGAAAAACAGAAACCCAGCGATGGTTTAGTGGATAAATAAACTAATTTATATTTCTATTTTTTCGTGTTTCCTTTAAAATGTATAAAAATAATTAAGAGCCAAAGAATTACTAAATAAAACTAACAAGAAACTGTAGAAAAGCAGGCTCAGGAATGATATTTCACACACACACACACACACACACACACACACACACACGCCAAACTCCTGTCATATGGGAAAAGTTAGAAGTGAACCCTGCCTTATCCATCCCCAGCACTGCTGAACAGTGATTCTGTAGTGGATGGAGTGAGAGTTGTGTGTCAAAAGGTAGAAGTCACACATGCTGTGATCTGGATAGTTGTCTCCGTGGTTAAGAGCATTTCTTGTCCTTGCAAAAAAAAAAGGATTAAATTTTCAGCACCCACATGGAGGCTTCCCACTTCTTCTAGCAACAGATACACATGTGGTGTGCCAACATGCTCATAAAATAAATCTACAAAAATCAGTTTGGGGCTGGAGAGATGGCTCAGCAGTTGAGAACACTAGCTGTTCTTGTAGAGGACCCAAGTTCAATTCTCAGCACTCACATGGCAGCTCACAACTGTCAGGAACTCCAATTTCAAGGTATCTGGCACCCTCACCCAAAATACCTGCATACAGAACAAAAATACATGCACATAAAATACAAATTAAAAAAATACCTTTTTGAAAAAGTTGCACAGGCTGTTGATTGCCCAGATTCTTCTGTCCAAGAGAAGCAACCACGTAGAGGGAATGGTTATTTTGATTTGAGCACTATTAAGGACTGTCCATTGTAGTTGAATCTAAGTACTTCGGATCTCTTTAAAGTAGTTATTTGAGCAAAAGTATATCTTGAGGCAAACGTGGAAATGTTTGAGTTGGAAGAATTCTCTAGAACATTGTTCTTGCACCTTGGGTCTTTGGTCTAGTAGAGTGTTTCTGACGTGGATATTCATATATGTGCTAAAATGTAAGGACTCAACATTTCAAAGAACTGGTAAATCAATTCCAGAAAGCTCGGGCACTTGTACCTAAAATGAGGTCAAGATTATTTCAAAGTCATCATTCATCATTTATGGCAAATGTCATCATTCATCACACTTCAGTGTGCTGCATTCCCATTTATTTAAGCTAAAGTTGGCCCCTCCCAAGCCACATAAGCAAATTACCAAAATTTAAAATATGTTTTGTGTAAAATATGCTGACAACCATAATATAATTTGATGTAATAATTAAAGGGAACAAAACAAAAATAACATCTCAAGATTATTTATAGAAAATGTAAGTACATAACAGAGCCCTTTGATAAGAAGCCAGTAACCGGACTTTTAAAAATACACTCTCATGAGTATTTTCCTAACATAATTTAATAATCAGAGATTTATACTTAGTTCACTGACTAAATTAACAAAACCTTCTGAAAACGAAACAACCACATCTGCAGGGGAGGAATAGAAGTTGTACTTTTTCTATGCTAAGTCATGGAGGGGAAATTGGCACAGATGCTCGTGGAAGCAGTTTGGTCTGTGGCCCAAAGAACGCCATCAGTTAACCAGGGAGAGCAGCTGCCAGAGGTCTGCACCAAGATCTGCAAAATGTAAGAAAGCAGGCATTCAGGACATTTCATTCACAGCATTATCTCACGGGAAAATCTGGCCACCAGCTGAAGAACTTACCATGCAGGCAAACTTAAAAATAAGGTCAGACACTCGAGCACTTCACAGCAAACCTATGCCAGGCATCTGCCTGGAACATACACACATCTCTTTGCTTCAAATCATCTCTTGATTACTCATGATCCCAATCACAATAGAAACCTTTTGTAAGTGGTTGCTACATCATATTGTTTAAAAATAATTTCAGGTAAACAAAACATGGACAGTTGCACAACAGACACAATTATACAGTTTTTGTGGATAGTTTTGATATATGGCTGAATAAATCATTGGATTCCAAAACCAGATATATGGGGGCATAACTGCATAGAATAAAACTGTGTAGAGTTAGATCCATAAATAGAATTATATAAAGACATCCACAGCAGAAATATCAAGAAAATTCATCAACGGCAAATGGCCCCCATAAGTTATGAGGGTTATTGCTGAGTTTTTTTTTCCCAGCTATGGGCTCTTTGGAAGGACGAAGAAAAAATTAACAATGGTTTGTAATTCCTCTTTTCTCAAGCAAAACAGAATGAAAAATCACTGTGCACACACACACACACACACACACACACACACACACACACACACACACGTAGATAAAGACAAAACAAAATAAATGCCTGTCTGGTTTCACCCAAGAATTTGAATCTCACACTGACATTGTCTTCTATGACTCCGAACGCCAAGCTGTCCCCTGAGCAACCTGGTCCAGACATGGACCTTCACAGCAATGTTAGACAGGCTAGGCCCATCCAAGCTGTCCTTGCTCTGATATCACCCCTGCAGCCTAGAGGGGAATCCATGCCACATGTCTGGCACTTTTTCAGCAGTTTCCCACCTACTGCCAGGCTATTTTCCTGCTTCTGGAAACTCATAAATAGGGTGCTCTAGGACACAACAAAGTATATCTCTTAGAAGCAAAGCTCCACTTTTGGCTATATGCAAATGTGGTTATTTAATTCCAATCTCAGTAAAACAGGTTGTTTTGAATCCATTAAACGTGCTGACAAAAATTACAGACTAAGAATGGGCCCCCAACCACTGTGTACTGGATACTTTTATGTCAACTTGACACAAGTTAAGTCATCTGAGAAGAGGAACCTCAACTAAGATAAGCATGGGCTATAAGGAAGCCTCTAAAGCATTTTCTTAGCCACGGTTTGATACGAGAAAGCCCAGACCATTGTAGGCGATGCTGTCCTAGACTGTGGTTCTAGACTCCATAAGGAAGCATAGTGAGCAAGCCATGGCAAGAAGTCACTAAGCAGCCCTTATCCATGGTCTCTGCCTCACTTCCTGCTTCTGGTTTCAGTCCTGCTTGAGTTCCTGGACTGACTTTCTTCAATAATGAACTACGATGTGGAAGTGTAAGCCAAGTAAACCCTTTCCTCCTCAACTTGCTTTTTGGTCATGGTGTCTCATCACAGCAAACTTTGACCAAGATACAGTTAAAATTTATCTTCATTTTTTTAATTAAAATATAATTACATCATTTCATCCTTCCCTTTGATCTTTCCAATCCTTCCTGTGTACCCTCTTGCATTCTGTCAAATTCATGACATGTGTCTCTCTGTGTGTGTGTGTGTGTGTGTGTGTGTGTGTGTGTGTGTGTACATATATGGACACATAAATATGTTTTTTCCTAAATATATAAACACATCTTGTTCAGTTCTTATAATATTATTTGTATGTATATGATACAATGTAGATACACACAGTCAAACAGTGGATGGAGCTTGGGGACTCTTATGTATATGATTTCAGGTCTGAGCAACAGTGTGGCTCTTCCCTGGGGGGAGACAATTCTCCCATCCTCAGCATTCATTCCTTTGTTGCTTGTAGTTCTCTGACTAGAGTTGAAGTCCCATGATATTTCCCTCTTCCAGGTTAGCACATCTAATAATGTCATCCTTTTTCTGTCTTATCATTTGGACAGCCATTTTGAAGAGACTTTGTCCACATGTTGTATAATTAAAATATACATATACTATTGTTAATAATCACCACTAACATGCCCTAAAGGCCCCCAATATGCCAATACTAGTGTCAGGTCAGTGATTCCCTGTCCCCAAGACTCCATCACACAAGAGACTGACATGAGCAGAGCAATGTCAGCCTTGCAGCAAAGCTCTTACATACATTCATCAAGTAGCTTCCAGACAGCCCTAGTGGGTCAACGCTGGTGGGGCAGGACTTTGGTCATTCACTTAGTTATCCAGATTTTTTTTCCAAGAACTATTTGTAGAAGATGTCTGTTCTCCACTGTATGTTCTGAGCACCTCTCTCAGATGTAAATGTGTGGATTTGTTTCTGGAGTTGTGTTCATTTGGTTTATGTCTCAGTTTCTGAGAGTACTAGGATATCTTGAGTCCTTTTAGTGTATTCTGTGGTCACGTACTATGAAAGTCCCCTCCGTTAAAATGTGTGCCCCTATTCTTCTGGGATAAAGGAGGTGCCCAAGAATCAATGGGAGTGACGTTAGCAGTGACTCACAACATTGGGAATATGGAACATGAAGAAGCCATGTCCTGTACCCAGGCAGGAACCCCAGTGGCGTGATAGAGACACCAACCCACCCACAAAATTTTCAACCCAAAAATTATCCTGTCTATAAGAAGTGCAGGCATGGGAGATGGAGCAGAGACTGAGGGAACGGCCAACCAATAACCACCCCAAGTTGAGACCCATCCCATGGACAAGTACCAATCCCTGACACTGTTAATGATACTCTATTAAGCTTGCAGACAGGAGCATGTCGTCCTCTGACACGCTCCCCCAGCAGCTGACTCAGACAGATGTAGATACACACAGTCAAACAGTGGATGGAGCTTGGGGACTCTTATAGAAGAATAGGAGGAAGGATTATGGGCCCCAAAGGGGACAGGGACTTCACAGGAAGATCAACAGAGTCAACTAACCTGGATCCTTGGGGCTGTCAGAGTTTGAATCACCAACCAAAGAACATACACAGGCTGGGCCTAGGCCTCCCCACTCATATGTAGCAGATGTGCTGCTTGGTCTTCATGGGGATTCTGAACAACTGGAAGGGGGGCTATCCCTAAAACTGTTCCCTGTAAGTGATCCATATTCTTCAAGCTGGGCTGCTTTGTCTGGTTTCAATGGGAGAGGACGTGCCTAGCCTTGCAGAGACTTGAAGTTCCAGGGTCAGGGGATACCCAGGCAGCCCCCACCCACTCAGAGGAGAAGGGGGTAGGGGAGTGGGGAAAGGATTGTGGAAGAGGGTGACCAGAAGGGGGGCAGTGAGAGGGATATAAAGTGAATAAGTAAAAAGTTAAACTAAATAAATAAACTTTAAAAAAACAATCAAACACACACACACACACACACACACACACAAACTGTATGCCCCTCTCTGGCACATCTATGTATTGTTACTTGTGTTCTTCTGAAGTGTCACGTTGGGGGACAGAAAACAGCAGACAGAAACCTACTCTCTGCTTCACCTGCCCATAGCCAAGAAGCAAAATGGAGGGAGGGGGATTTGGAGGGCAAATGCCCTCCATGCTTCTGACTAAGTCATAGCTCTAGTTAAAGGAAGGCAGAAACCAAGACTCTTGCCAGGCTCTCCCAGAATTCAAGTTGTGTGCCACTGTCCCGTCCTTCCACCTTCCCCTACCCCTTGCCGTGTGGCCTCCAGTTAAAACCATGCTTGGCCAATAGGTGAATCCCATCTGTAAAATAAGGCCATCAACAAATCATGCATTTTAAAATGAAGAAAACTTTTCATATGTTTAAAATATATTCTAAAGGCTAGGTCAAAACCAATAAAAAGGTTTTTTGAAAGTTTGTTTATTGTCATGTGTGCATAGATGTATGTGTGCCTGCCAAAGCTTATGTGTACTACAAGCATGTACTAGGGAAGCCAAAGGCAGTTAAATTCCTCTGGAACTGGAGTTACAGGCAGTTATGAGCAGCCTGATGTAGGTGTTGGGGACCTAATTTGCTTTCCTATAAGGGCCATAAATGCTCTTAACTACTAAGCACTCTCTACTCCTAAAAATAATCTTTAGGGATAAAGTCTATGCTTTCTTTGCTTGGCTGTACTCATACTAACAGTATTTCATCTGCACTTGTATGAATGACACACAGCTTCATCTGCACTTATATGCCCCACCTGAGACCTGTTGTATTTGTGCCATAATGCTGGATGTCATCACTGCCGACTGTTTATGTGGAAAGTTTCCAAGTATACATTCTTTCTCTACATTAAATGAAAGTTCAGGATTCCTTCTCACTTAAACGTTTTGTTCTTCAGAGTTACAATTCTGTCTGGATTTCCAAAGCCTCATGAATATGAAACGCCAATGTGAATCATATCAAGATTAAATAAATGATTCATACCTGTGATGGTCACTTTTAAGCGTCGGCAGCCTGAAGTCATCTGGGAAGAGTCTAAAATGAAGCAGTGTCTAAACCATGTTGGCCTGTGGTCATGTCTGGTGCAGAATGGTCCAGCCCACTATGAGTGGCACCATTCTCTAGGATGGGATCTGAACTGTACCATACTGAATAAGACTAGCAAGCAGGGTGAATTTTTTCTCCATTGATTTTGTTTGTGGATATGGTGTAACTAGTTTCTTGGTTTCTTTCTTTGACCTATTTGAAATGACAAACAGAACTGCAAAATCATAAAGTAAGCAAGCCCTTCTCTCCCTGAAATTTGGTCAGGGTGTTTTGTGACAACAAAGAGGAAAGTGGAACAATAACGTTTCAGACTGTTCTAACAAATGTTAAAATGAACTGAAAATGAACTTTTGTATTCGTTTAACTCTAAGAAATTATTGTGTCTCTTATGAAGAATTATATACAGTGTTAATTGTGTTAGAAAGCAAAGTTTTATTAAAATAACTAATGATCTGGCTAACAATTCAAGAATTACAAGCTAAGTAGTATTTTTCTTTCATAAGTAATATGGAAAGTCTACGGCAATGTACAAAATGTACAAAGTCTAATAAAGAAATTTAATTTCCAATGTATCTCTCCTGTTTTTCTTTTTTCCTGCAAATTCTGTCATCAGTTCATGGGAGGGGCTTACCATGCTATGATAAGAAATGAGATACAAATAAGAGCACCAGTGGAAGGGGAAGCCCTGGGTCCTGCTAAGACTGAACCCCCAGTGAACTAGACTGTTGGGGGGAGGGCGGCAATGGGGGGAGGGTTGGGAGGGGAACACCCATAAGGAAGGGGAGGGAGGAGGGGGATGTTTGCCCGGAAACCGGGAAAGGGAATAACACTCGAAATGTATATAAGAAATACTCAAGTTAATAAAAAAAAAAAAAGAAATGAGATACAACAGCAGGTTCTTCCCTCTCTGGGCTAACACAGGAGTCTCGGTTTTACCAGGGATTGGAAGAGCTACAGTGGGCAGGACTTCTGCTGCATCTCACAGAGGCAGTGGAGTAGTATCCCGAGTGAGTGTTCAAGAAGACACAAAACTTGTCCCACTGCTGGTGTGAAAACCAGAGCTTGTGCAGTGGGTGAAACAAGGAGTACTCAAAACCATGGACTCTCATGGAGCATGTGGGCTCGCCCATTCTCCCCACCTCTGTCTGCCACATCTCAGCACAGAGTGGCCAGATGCAGCATACATTCTGTCTGCCGTTGACTGTTGTTAGGGCTATTTATCCTCTAGGTATGCCATTCATTTTTCTGCTCAGTCCACACACTGTTACATTAACTTAGCAGTGCTGTGAACAACATCTGACAGAAACACTTAGGGGAGGACAAGGTTGTCTTGGCTCAGAGGTTGAGAGAAGTTCATTCTGACATGCAGAGAAGCTGCGGTGACAGGGGTCTGACGAGACTGCTCGTCCGTATGGCATAGACCAGGAAGCAGAGAGAAGTAGACTAGAAGCACAGATGGGTACACAATACTTCCATCAACCTGGGCCCTCCTCCTAAAGACTCTGCAACCTTCCTGATAGAGCCATAGACTCGGAACTGAGCATTCAAGCACAACCCTAGCCAGCTGAGGTGATGTACACCTTTAATCCCAGACTCAGGAAGGAGATCAGAGAGATCTCTGTGAGTTAGAGGCCAGCTTGGTCTCCACAGAAATTTCTAAGCCAACCAGAACTACATACGGAGGCTCTCTCCCCAATTTCCTTCTTCTTTCTTTTTTCTTCACAATTTTTTTTGACTCACACTACACCCCAACCCCAATCACATGCCCCCTCCTTCCTCTCCTCCATGTTCCACCTTTACAAGTCCCTTCCTCCATTATCCCCTCTCCTTCTCCTCCCCCTTGCCCCCTTGGGTACCACCCCACCTTGGAACATCTAGTCCCAGCAGGACCTAGTACATCCTCTCCCACTGAGGCCCAGTCAGGCTATCCAGGTAAAGGAAGAGCATCCAATAACAGATAACAGTCAGCGATAGTCCAGATGTTAGGGAACCCACATGAAGATCAAGCTGCACCTGCTACAAATGTGGGAGGTGGGGTCTGCGAGGTCCAGCACCTACATGCTCCTTGGTTGGTGGTTCAGCCTCTATGAGCTACCATGGGCCCAGGTTAATTGACTCTATAGGTCTTCTTATGGTGTCCTTGACCCCTCTCCTCCTCCTTATTCAATTCTGTCCCCTATTCTTCCACTTTCTTTCTTAAGCACAGATTCCATGAGGGATATTTCAGACTCCAACCATAACAGTCCACTTACAATACTGCACCTCTTCACCGAGGCTGCTCCTCCGGCAGGAAGATATATTCTAATCTCAGGAGTACCTTACATGCTGGTGATCTCTGAACAGACCACAGCCCCTTGACTGTGCTATCATTTAGCCCTTACCTTATGAACCAGAGATAGGTGTTCTGCTGTGCAGCCAGGACTCTGGTGGCTCCCCCCGCACTGGTAGTGAGGGAAAGTGAACCTATCTATGTCAGGAGAATATTTTCGATGTGAACTGAAGTTCGAAGAAGAAAAGGAAGGCCGCACCTGTGTTAAAGATCCTACAAAGCCACATGACTGATGTTCAAGGCCAGTTAGAATGTCACTGACCAAAGCCAAGTGGGATCGCAGTAGGCTTGTGAAACAATAGAACGTTGTCCTTCTATGTGTACATCACACAAAAGTATTAGATGTCTTTCTCCCATCTCCTTCCACTTGCCATAGAAATGCCTCCTGGGTTTCTCCATTGGAGATTTTGAGCATTTTCTAAGTGATTTCTATCTATGTATCTGGTTGTGTAGGAATTATCTTTTTATTCCTAAGTTTTATATTCAAAATTGATCTGTGGGTTTTTATCAGTCTTTTTCCACCTTTATCAAGAGAATTACATTATTTTTTCCCCTCAGACATTTCACTACATAGCAATGTACTTCCTTCTGGAACATCATTAAGCTATGATATGAAATGACTCAGGGAACTCTTATTTTTAATGTTGTGTTGTGTTCTGTTTGCTAATACTTTACTTAATTTTTTGCATTTTTTGTCTCTCCCTCCTTACCATTTTTGTAGATTCCTTCATATGCATATTAAATAATTTTGCTTAATCTATGCCTTCTCTACACTCTCTCTGTTCATTAATCCTCTTGTTGCAGGGGGATAGTGCTGCACGACTTTGATCCCAGCATGGAAAGCAATGGCATTCAGATCTCTAAGTTCAAGGCCAGCCTGGTCTACAGAGTGAGTTCCAGTATAGCCTGGGCTACACAGAGAAGCACTGTCTTTAAAAAAAATAAATTAATAATCATAATCATAATCCTTGTGGTCTAACTATATCCAATTTATTATTAAACTAATCTTTGACTCGTAATTTTCCCTTCTAAATTTTAAATGTACACAATATCCATTTAGGAATTTCCTTAGATGTTCTAAGTTTTTGGGGTTTTTTATTTGTTGTTTGTTTGCTTGTTTAATGCTTTCTTTGAGTACATTAACCTAGTTACTTTAAGTCAAAATATTTGACCCTATCACCTCAATTCTGTAGAACTTTTGGGGGCTTTTCTGTTGTGCTTCTTGATTGTAAATCATGTCATTTTTTGTCACATACACATGTTTCTTTGTGCCTGTGTGATTGACACTGTGTATAAAAAGTTGCCAACGATCTAATTTTTCCATTAGCATTTTGACCTTCTCTGCCAGCTGGCCATTACAGTGAAAGTCTGCAGATGCTGTGGTGTCCATCAGGAATTCAGATTTCTTAAAGATGAGTGCCAGTCCCAGGGAAAACTGGCCCATTTCCATTCTACCCTCAGCCCTACAGCGCAGACCTTCAAAACTTACCTAGAGCTTAGTGGGGTCGGCAGGGGAAGGGGATGGGAGTTTGCTAGGACCACACTCTGGCCTACCCATACCTGAAGTCAATGCAGTAGACTGACCCTAAAGGGGAAGGTCATCCTTAACAGTGGCTTACATTTCTAGTCTCACTTGAGTGTTGGCTATCTATTCTCTATTTTGTCAGCCACTGCTGCCTTCAGTGAAATGTTCCTTTCTTTCACCCAAGAGTGATCAACTCAACTACCTCACCTGCCATTTGGGCTCCGTTTGTATTTTGAATTCAACACATACCAAAGAATGCCATGGAGCAACACAAGACTTAAAATCAGCCTTCTGAATCTTAGGCAATTCCAGGCTCAGGGCCAACTATTTGATTTCCAAACCTCTGCTTGCAGGTGGCACCTACTCCTGTTGGGGGATTCTACAATGTAAACATGTTGGGTTGGCACCACTGGCATTGTGTACAAAGGCTTGAGATGGCCAGCCAAACCTAGGAGGCCAAAGTGATCAAGAAGAAAGATCCCGACTGCAAAGTGGTAACGGCATTACAATCCAAGCAGGAGGAATGGTGTGTGGTTAAAGTCAAGGGCATGTGTCTTGAGGACTCAACTGCATGGAGCCCTGAGCTAGGAATTTCCAGAAAATAATATAAATGGCTCAAATGAGGGCCACCTGCAAGAGGGCAGGGCTGAAAATGGGAGGTTGGCACACACAGAAGTTGAGAGATTGGCTCTGAGAACAACACAGGGTGAGGATGCATTTGGAGAGAGCCAAGAGGAGGCTGCATGCTCTTAGAGCAGAATGAAGCTTATACTTTTCACCCAGCCCCTATTGTGAGCCATAATCCTGGAGAAAGGATGTGGTGTTAGGAAGCAGGCCTTGGCATGCTATGGCCGGGCTCCCTGCACATACCAAACCCATCCTGCCACATCTTCCTGTCCTCCGTTTTCAAAGAATTCTTTGTTTATTGGTCGACTGTGTTGTGAGTTCAAGGGAAACCTTGTGTCTCACCTATTGCAGCTCAGTTTCATGGGCTTCCTTCTGTTTCAGTGCCATCTGCTTCAAACTAAGGGGATCTACAAGGCCTCTGGAGTTTGTCACTCAGGGCTGGCAAAGACACAGGTGTAGGGCAGAGAGGTACTTGTCACTCAGTCAGTTAAGTACACAAAAACAAATGAGTACTACAGCCATTCTTTTCTGAAAGTATCTACTCTGGGTTTAGAAAAATGGGGACTTAATTGAAAGGAAGCAGAGAGCTCCATAAATTTCTATTAAGTTCTTCTTAAGGGTGACACAGAAAGAACAGATTGTCAATTGTCTTTTATACAGAAATGGCCTTGGAAAATCCCTAAAAATCCCGGAAGACGTGCCCTGCATTTAAACCTAGATCCAAATGAACAAACAACTATAGTGTTTATACACACAGGGCAAACCTGGTAACCAATTAAATTACTGATCAATAACAGAGCTGGATTTTTCCCCCTATTTTTCATCAAAATTTGAGTGGAATATTGTGAAATCTCTGGTTTTTGGTTTACATGGGAAAGAAAGGTCCCCTTTGAGCCCCTTCTGTCCATCCTCACCAACATCAGTGCACTGTGTTCAGTGACATGACATCACCTCCCTAACTCCCACCCACATCCCAGAGAACTCCAGCATTTATTCACATGCCACCTTCTATCCCTGAGTTTCCCTCTCCATAATCTTCATTTTGACACTATTAGCATCACCACCCAAGCTCAAGTCAGAAATCACATTTCGAAATGTCCCGAGATCATCCTGGTACTTCCGGGTGTGTATGGGATTCAGGTTGAGCATGGTCCAGGAGGAGGAGATTGGACTTTAGTGGAACTAGAAGTGACCTCCAGACAACTGTCATCCTATGGGAGTGAGCTAGCAAGGAGGTGGGAACAAGGCGGCAGGAGGTTGGTGAAGCATTTTGTGTCTAGACTCACATTACTGGACTTGTTTACCTTTTTCCAGTCTTATGTTATTGACCTGTGAAAGGGAATGACAATAACACACATTGAAAGCCAACTAGTGAAAACAGGGATGGCACCACCGCAAGCTTTTGACAAACACTAGCCGGATGTGCACTGCTGCTTAAAGCAAACTCTGCATAGCTAACAACAGCTCCTAGTAGTGAAGCTGCATTCAGGTGAAAAATTACACAGGGAGCAGAGTAAACCAAGCCACCCCACAGATTGTGCTGAGCTACATGCAGTTAAGCTCTGTATTTTTTTATGCACAAACATCAACCGTGTGATTCAATGTATAAAGTAAATCAGCCACAGAAAGGAGTTAATAACCACAACTACTAACACAGTGATGACAACATGTCAAATAAGGGTTACTTCAATCCCGCGAGTTTCTTACTTGAGGAAATTTCCACTTAACACCTTTAGACCATCATTGTTATGCATAAGTGGAACCACAGAGAAAGAGGTGCAGGGAATGGGGCATGGCTGCGACTCCAGAGGAAATGGTTTAGCCAAAGGGCTCCCCTGATGCTAGAGATGAAAGGGAGCCATTGAGTTGGAGGCAACTGGAGGGAGGTATGAAAGTGAGAATTTGTCAATGCCATTGGACTAGGAATAGTGGTACGTCTCTAATCCAAGTATTTAGGAGGCAGGGGCAAGTAGATCTGTGAGCTAGCCTGGTCTACATAGAAAGTTCCAAGCCATACAGGGTTACTTAGAGAGTCTTCGTTTCAAAACATAAAATAATTTGCTAATGGAAAATAACTCCTATGAGGACCTCCAGTAAGGGGTCACTGAGTAGGAATGGCTGCTCTCCTCCCCTCTCCCCAATGAGCCCAGGTACCTGGGAGGTTGGCAGAGTGGCTGTCAAACTGGACTCACTAGAGCATGAGTGGAACTCACTGAAAGGGGCTCAAATTGTTGGTTTGCATAGATAGGCGATTTAGAAGTAGCTGCATTCACACAGTGTGGTGTGCAATGGAGCCACCTCAGTTTCTACAAGCTTGACTAGAGTCCCTTAACTGGTTTAAGGTCTTTTTCTTTTCCAGTCCTGCAGAGAAAGGTTGAGCTTCTACTCAGAAGCCTCCATAAGAGCCTACAGTCAGTCAAGCTGGGAAGACAGTGAGACCCACATCCTCTCTCATAACACTACACATGGGCTCAGGCCCTACTTCTCATCTGGGCCATGCAAGCTCCTGAGCACATTTGGACAGTGGCCAGAGAGCTGAGCAAACAGAGAAACTTCTAATGAATTTGTTTGTGTTCTACCTGCATTCAATCTCTGAGTCTTATTTTCATCTTCTTATCATTATGACTCCACAACCCATGTTTACTCAGGTTATCAATTTCATGTCTGACTTAGGATGTTTTTCCTTTCCCAGAAGTCTTTTAGAAGCTTGCGAGAAAGGACAGTGTTACCAGGTGCATGGGCATTGTGCCCTCCATCCCTCCTCAAGCACCTTCTATGGAAGACATGGGGCTCAGGCATGGGGCTGTGGAAGAAGAAGTTAAGACTTCTGCTCATTGATGAGGTAGCAGCATCTAAACATGGACTATCCCCACCTCAGGATAAGAAGTGACAGATCGAGGGGTGGGGTGAGTCAGAAAGGCCTTCTTTGGTTATGTCTTCTGTGTTTGTAATCCGCCTCCCTCTACAGAAAGCTTGTATCAAGAATAAAACCATTACTGCCAACTAGCCCAGTCAGACAAATGGAGGTTCCTGAATCTGCTCCTTTCAAAGATGCCCTCTGTTGATCACCTGCTACCCTGCCCTTTCCACACAGGAGGAAACAACCCTCAAAATAATCTTGCACCTAAGATCCACCTGTCCTTGGATGCGAACCTGAAAGAACACTCATGCCTATGGTGTCAGTTCCTTTAGGACTTCTACACTGAAAGAGTTCTATAAAGATACATAGAAATAGGGGTTGGGGATTTAGCTCAGTGGTAGAGCGCCTGCCTAGCAAGCACAAGGCCCTGGGTTCGGTCTCCAGCTCCGAAAAAAAAAAAGGAAAGGAAAAAAAATACATAGAAATATGCACTCAGGATTCTGTGTAAAGGTCACCCAACTACTATATTAATTAAAGAGTGATCTCTTTCTCTCTGTTCTCTCTCTGCCTATCACTATGTGTGTGAGTATGTGAGTGTGTGGGAGTGTGTTTGTGTATATACGTGTGTGTGTGTGCACTCTGGCAATTATAACAAAATTCTCAAGACTGAATTCTTAAAATGGAGACTTTATTTTCATTATTCTGAAGTTTGGACAGCCAACAAAAGCAGTGACTAATTAGTCCTGGTGAGCACTCTCCTCCTGTTTACAGCCAGCCAGCCATTTCCTTAACCACATCACAACGCGATGGAGAGATCATCTCTTCTAGATCTCCTAGAAGGGCACTAACATGAGATCTCTGTCTCCCGATATCGATCTATGTGTTTAGGGGACTGTGTGCGTTCATCCCATACTCCCAAAGGAGAATCTCAACTCTCATTGGTCTATTGGTCTACTCTGGACAACGTTTTCTTCTTTCTTTACTTATTATTCCATTTCTTGGCTTTGCAATTGTTTGGCAGAACATATTCCTCCCAGAAGTCAGGAAACACTGATTACCACAGCCCAAAGGCCAAGGTAGAATGAAGCCAAGTGTAGGGCATTCATAAGGCCAGCATGACTGTCACAAGACCCCTTTCCCTGGGCAGTGAAGGAGACGAGGACATCTGTGCATATGAGCTGTTCAGGGGACAGTTAGGAGTTGCTTCATGTTCACCCTGCACAGAGTAGCTGGGATCTGTCAGGTATTGAATCTACTCTGACCATGTGAAGAACCATTTAAATGTCACCCCACACTAATGTAACTTCTCCAAACTTGCCATTTTCCTGAATAGCCAGATTTATTGCCAATTTTTACAAAAGCCACCGATGTTTAAGAGTCTGGTTCGAGCCCTTCCAAAGGCAAATTTCCATATCTAGGAAGCAGGACATTTGGGTTTTCCTCACAGACACCTTGGCTCTCCGTGAAAAAACATTGATTCTACAGGGGATCGTGGAAGAAGTGTTTGCTGAGACATGCTTAAGAGGGTTATGGGATAAGGACAAGTTTTTCAAACAGAATAGAGAGAACGGGACCATTCCAGTGGATATAACAGTATACAGACATGGCCCTATCTCCAGTTTGGGGAACCAGCAAATGGTTTTAGTAAGAGGTGCCCCCTTCCTACAGGAAGCCACAGAAACTGATCCTGCTCAGGGAAGATCTCACTAGGGGAAGCTCTCCCTTCAGAGAACATCCAGCAGTGACTTGGGACATCAGTGGCCATCATAGCAGGGCCAAGGTACTACTGCCACCTAACAGGTAGGGACTAGGAAAGTGGTCAAATCCTGAAATGCATTCTTCCTTCCACCACACACAGAGCTGTCCTGCCACAAATGTTCATAGTGTTAAGACTGAGAAATGCTGAGTTCCTGACTGTGATGATTAAGAACCTTGACCTCACCCTCAGTGAACACGCCATCCCTCTGACCCTAGTTGTCCACATCAGGACCCAAGAAAAAAAAAGTATAGACCAGTGTGTCTGATATAAGGCCTGGGCTTTCTAGACTCTGGCCAATGCTAAGCTAGAGGTAGAGGTCTGCCCCAGCCTCTGGTCAGGTATGGAGTCCTTTCCTCTTCTGCTCAGTGTCACCGGCCTCTCTGTATCCTTAGTGACATGGAAACCAAATGTTTGCGTTCTGTTGGAACCATCATGGTCTGAAGTCTCTGAAGGAGCTACTAATGAGGACCCGGGGAGGCATACACATTTTTTTAAAGGCCAGCTTCTAAATGGTGCCAGCAGGTAACAGACTGTCCTATATCTGAGATGAAGCTATTCATGTAAAAGCAAGGATGCTGAGGACTTCTCATCAAGATGGTGGTTCGAGGTTCCCATTGAGGAGGAGGTAGGGGCATAGGGGGCGGGGGCACCAGCCCTGAAATATCTCACGGGGGCTTCCTGTTTGTTGAGTATAGCACATGTCCCAAGTCTAACTGCTGACCGAAAGTCTGCAGCAGTATTTGATGGTAGACAACCACTTGGTTCAATATGAAAACCAATTACACATTTACAGAATTATTTCCTGCTTTTATTAGCAATTCTCTCCTTCTTGGCAGTGGAGAAAGTCACTCCTGGGAGCAGTGGCATTTGGGTAGGTAGGAGCTCAGACTTTCCTATCACCTCACTGAATCAATGAGGCACTGCACTCCCTGCCCCTCAATCGCCAGCAGGTGTTAATTGTTATTTTGCCTCCAGAAAGCCCGGAGACTTCCTGCCTGTTCCCAGCTGCATTCTCTGCACCTTCTCAAAACATCACCAGT
>NC_141547.1:89897500-89985000 GCF_021556685.1 Rattus norvegicus
GAGCTAAAACTATGAAAACGCACATCTTTTCCTGTCATCTTATAAAGAAAAAAAAAACACATTGAACTTATATGTAGGTCCAGGAAGTGTTGCCCAGTGATGAGCTCTGACTCAAGCCATTTAAACATAACCATTCATATTGATCTAAGGTTTGAGGGTTCCTTTTATTTTTTATTGGATATTTTTTATTTACATTTCAAATGTTATTCCCTTTCCTGGTTTCCCCTATCCCATCCCCAATTCTTATTCTATAAGAGTGTTCTCTCTCCCCAAACACACCCCCTTTCCAATTCCCCGCCCTGACATTCCCTTACATTGGGGGGGTCCAGCTTTGGCAGGATCAAGGGCTTCTCCTCCCATTGGTGCCCAACAAGGCCATCCTCTGATACATATGCAGTTGGAGCCATGGGTCTGTCCATGTGTAGTGTTTTGGTAGTAGTTTAGTCCCCAGAAGCCCTGGTTGGTTGGTATTATTGTTCTTATGGATTTTCAAGCCCCTGTACCTCTTCAATGCTTTCTCTATCCTCGAATGGGTGCCCATTCTCAGTTCAATGGTTTGATTCTAACATTTTCCTCTGTATGTGTCATGCTCTGTCAGAGCCTCTGAGGAGACAGCTATATCAGGCTCCTGTCACGACGTACTTCTGGGCTTCATCAATATTGTCTAGGTTTGGTGGATATATATATATATATATATATATATATATATATATATATATATATATATATATATATATATCCTGTAACCCCAGATGGGGCAGGCTCTGAATGGCCATTCCTTCAGTCTCTGCTCCAACCTTTGTCTCCATATCACCTCCTATGAATATTTTTTGTTCCCCCTTTTAAGGAGGACTGAAGCATCCACACTTTGGTCATCCTTCTTCTTGAGCTTCATGTGGTCTGTGGTTTGTATCTTGAGTAATTCGAATTTTTGGGCTAATATCCACTAAACAGTGAGTGCATACCATGTGCTTTTTGTGATTGGGTGACCTCACTCAGGATGATATTTTCTAGTTTCATCCATTTTCCTATGAATTTCATGAAGTCATTGTTTTTGATAGCTGAGTAGTACTCCATTGTAGATGTACCACATTTTCTGTATCCATTCCTCTGTTGAAGGGCATCTGGGTTCTTGCCAGCTTCTGGAAATTATAAATAAGGCTGCTATGAACATAGTGGAGCATGTATCTCGGTTATATGTTGGAGCATCATTTGGGTAGATGCATAGGAAAAGTATAGCTGGGTCAGTGTGACTCTAAACATGCAAGTGAAAGATCTGTATGACAAGAACTTCAAGTCTCAGAAGAAAGAAGTTGAAGATCTCAGACAATGGAAAGACCTCCTGTGCTCATAGATTGGGAAGATTAATATAGTAAAAATGGCCATTTTTCCAAAAGCAATCTATAGATTCATTTTAAAACGTATCAACATTCCAACTCAGTTCTTCATAGAGTTTGAAAGAGCAATTTTCAAATTCATTTGGAATAGCAAAAAACCTAGGATAGCAAAAAACATCCTCAATAAAAGAACTGCTGGGGGAATTACCCGTCCTGACCTCAAGCTATATTACAGAGCAATAGTGATAAAAACTGTATGATATTGCTACAGAGACAGGCGGATAGCTCAGTGGAATAGAATTGAAGACCACACACCTGTGGTCATTTGATCATTGACAAAGGAGCTAAAGTCATCCAGTGGAAAAAAGAGCATTTTTAGCAAATGATGCTGGTTCAACTAGAGGTCAGCATGTAGAAGAATGCAAATCGATCTATTCTTCCTGCCCTGTACAAAGCTTAAGTCCAAGTGGATTAAAGACCTCAACATAAAACCAGATACACTCAAACTAATAGAAGAAAAAGTGTGGAGAAGCTCAAAAACATGGACACTGGGGAACATTTCCTGAACAAAACACCAATGGCTTATGCTCTAACATCAAGAATCGATAAATGGGACCTCATAAAATTACAAAGTTTCTGTAAAGCAAAGGATACTGTCACTAGAAGAAAATGGCAACCAACAGATTGGGAAAAGATCTTTACCAATCCTACATCCGATAGAAGGCTAATATCTAATACATACAAAGAACTCAAGAAGTTAGCCTCCAGAGAGCCAAATAATCCTATTAAAAATGGGGTATAGAGCTAAACAAAAAATTCTCAGGTGAAGAATATCAAATGGCTGAGAAGTACCTAAAGAAATGTTAATATCCTTAGTCATCAGGGAAATGCAAATCAAAACAACCCAGAGATTCCACCTCCAACCAGTCAAAATGGCTAAAATCAAAAACTCAGGAAACAGCAGATGCTGGAGAAGATGTGGAGAAAGAGGAACACTCCTCCATTGTTGGTGGGATTGCAAGCTGGTACAATCACTCTGGAAATCAATCTGGAGGTTCCTCAGAAAATTGGACATTGTACTACCTGAGGTTTGATGGTTCCTACATGAACCTTTTTGGAATGTCTTAAGATTAACAAACCTCATATAAACCTTTAGAACATACAGAGTAACACAGAGGACATGAAGTTATTCTTCTGTGTCAATGGCTGACAGGCACATTACAGCAACAATATTAAATAGCTGGCAGGCATGGAACAAAATGGCCACAACAATGCTGGGTGGGGGCTGGGACGAAGGTTAACCACAACACTATGAATCTTAGAATGGACTTTGGACTTTGCGAGTGTTAGGACTGTAATAGACCATGGGGACTTTTGAAGTTGAACTGAATACAGTTTTGCATTAGGACATAGCTAAATCTCTATGGGGGCCATGGAGTGGCATTTGGTAGTTTAAAGAGAAATGGCCTCCATGGACTCATAGATTTGAAAGCTTTGTCACCGGGGGTGGCACCATTAAAAGGTATGGGTTGGGTTGGCATGGCCTTGGTGGAAGAAGTGTATCATTTGAGCCTTCAAATACTCAAGCCAGGCCCAGTGCTTCTCCTACTCCCTGACAATTCATATGTAAAAATCTTAGCTTCTTCTCCAGCCTCTGTCTGCCTCCATGCTTCTAGCCAGGATGATACTGAACGAAATTTCTGAACCTTTATGCCAGCCCCAAACAAATCTCTTTCCTTTTAAGAGTTGATAGTTGTGATGCCTCCCCACAGCAAGGGAACATGGACTAAGACAATTAGATCGCTCCATTTATCTTCCGGTACCCAATATTACTATTTATGTAGTCCTAGACAATCCCCAGACAATATTCAGTTCCAGAAATTTATAATTATGTTCATAGTCAGCATTTAAGAGTTAGGTTTAAGAGAAAAAAATGTAAAACTATATTTCAGTGTGTTTTGTCTATGTAACTGCCTTCTTCAGTATGCTTTACTCTTTCTTATAAGTTTGAATTACTGCTCACATCACTTTCTTTCATTGCAAGGAATTTTAGAATCTCTCTGAAAGCAGCTGACTCTTTGTTCACTCGAGTTTTAAAATGCGGTTGTGTTGGAGATTAGAGGGCACGTGGATTTTGTCGTTTTGAGCATGTTTGAGCATTTTAAATGTAACTACTGCGAAGTTCAGTTGCTGACCGTGTGATAGTAGCAGGAGACCAGGCTTTCAGCAAATTGTCTGGTAAAGAACTCCCTGCTTTTGTTAGAATGAGCTTCCATTATGTAGCATTTCATGAATAGAGTTGGCTCTCCATAGACTTCTGCCTTCCACTCCGTGAAAGAATAATCACAAGAGTCCTCACAAGGTGTCGGTTACTTCGTCTCAATCCTCTTGCATTTAGCACTGGAGAAATACATTTTTTCACTCTTGACTTTTCTCCCAAACACCCAGCATGACACCTTTTGGTAGATGGTGATTACTCCATGTCCTGGCATCTCCAATTGCTTGGGTTCTTACTATAATTGCAATTAAAGCTGCACGTTCACCAATCGCCCCTCTAGGCTTCTTCTAGGACTCTGACTCTGCCACATCATTACTGAGTTTCAGCTTTTCTCCATGACTCCTTCAATTCTGAAACTGTCAAGACCAGAACAAAGTGGGAGACTCATCCCTACTACCATGTTCAGCTGCCTACTTGAATGTAGGCTCAGCCAAAAAGCTTTTGTGCCATGACCATGAGGAAACATTTTGAGATTTCACCTGGTGGTGCTGATATTTGTTTAATTACAGCTAATTTCCAGCCCCAGCTAACCATCGTTGATCCAGATAAAGCACTGGGGCTTTTACTTCCATGAATCCCTAGTTTAAATACATTGCACATCCGTGATTGTCTTTGAGGTAGTCTGAAATTTCCCAAGCAAGGCCTCTATGCCTGGTATTTCTTTCAGCATTATCTTGCAAATTCCCATAGCATCTCATTAAGCTCTGAGCACTCAATGGCTCTTCTAGCCCAAAGCTCCAAAATCCTCCATCACCCTCCCCTAAAACAACATTTTTTAGACCTATCACTGCAAGATCCTGCTCTCTGGTACCAATTTCTGTTGTAATTTGCTTTTCAATTGTTGGGATAAAATGCCACAATGGAAGCAACTCGCGGAGGAAAAGATTTATTTCACCTTTATACGTTAGTGTCCATTCTTAAGGGAAGACAGGAGAGGAACCTAGAGACATGTATTGATGCAGAAACCAATGAGGAACCCTGCTTACTGCCCAGCTTCCCTGAAATTGCTCATCTTCCTTTCTTATTCTGCCAAGACCTACCTGTCTAGGGATGGTACTGCCTACAGTCATCAATCAAATGGAGACAATTCTCCTATTGAGAGTCCCTCTTGCAAGGAAGTTTGTGTCAAGTTGACAAAAATCTAACCAGCATCGTGATTACAGGTGGAAATGTGGTACTTAGATAATAAGTTAAAATGAGGTTTTTATCAATTCTAATTTTTCTGTGAAAAATAAGTGATTCTCATACTGTTCTGCTTCCACAGAAAAGCTGAGGACCACTTATGAGTCTCTAAGGTGCTTCTGCAGATTTTATTTGTCTTCGAATGGAGCGCTTTGCTGAGATAGGTGAGCTCTTTGTGAGTGTGCTGAAGTTCAAAGAGATGGTTTTGAGTCAGTTCCATAAAAATCCAGCAAAGAGACTTGAGAATTAGAGAGGTGAGAATGCCCGTAGATACCATCGAGAATGCCCGTAGATACCATCGACCTGGCTCACAAACAAAGCCTGTAAGTATCTGCAGGCTTGGGAGGCTCAGTAGCAGCAGTGAGGTGACCTGTCACTGGGTTTTCTCTCCTGCTAGATGCTTACAAAGTCCTGCTCACAGTCACTTGCACTCTCTGGCCACTCGTTTATTTCTACTGCTTATTTTGATAGATGAAGTCGAGAGCAGTCCAGGATAAAAAGATAAGTCTCCCAACAGCGCACCTATAAAAACACTTGGATTACCATTTCTACCCCACTTTACAGTACAGTCTGTGTCGCTCTTGGAGCCTGAAGAAAGGACTGAATTATTGTTGTCCTTTGCTGCCCACCCTAACTAAAGATGATGTACTGAGACAGAAGAGAAATTCTGTACCACACAGCAGGGTGCAGATCAGCAGGGGCACCACACAGATGCAAACAAGAGAACTCTACAGAGGCAGGGTGGAAAGGGCTCTTGAGAGGGTGCCTCTCTGTATCCTTCTAAAACAGCTTCAGCAACTGCTGAGTGACTCCCAGACACAGATGAGAACAGATGCCTAGTGGGAATTTTAAAGTTCATTTTCACTTAAAAGTGACTGGTAACTTTAGTGCTTACGGTGTGCTGGGCGTTATTCTGGTGTTCAGATATCCTTAATGTCATTTATATAGCATAAAAATTGCAATAGCTAAAGTGCTTGAAAGAGATGAATTTATATTAAAAACTAAATTAAAATTATAAGTGAAGAATCTGTAGTCATCATATGTTCTACTTGATACAAGCATGTATTTAGCTATCCTCTAAATATATACTTAAACATTTAATACAAAATATATATCACATTATAAACGTTTTACATGTAAGACTAAATAGAGCACAACACTAATTATTAGAAATGGATATCTGATTGCGGGAGGTGTAGCTAAGTGGGTCCCAAGTCCTGCATGGGTATCGTGGGCACATGCCTGTGATCTAAGAACTTCAGAGTTAGGAGCAGGATGAAAAACACGAGGTCTTTGGACTGTGGAGATGGTTAAGTGGGTACGGTACTTGGTGTTAAGTGTGAGAACCTTGGTTCAGATTCCCAAAACCCATGTAAATTCAGATGTAATGGTAAATATCTGTAATCTCATGATCCTCTGGGGAGATAGGAGGACTGGACAGGAAAATACCCAGATAGCATGGGGTATTCAGTAACAACCAGTAAGAGGTTTTTTTTTTCAAATAAGGTGGAAGACAAGAGCAGATAACAATGACTTCCATATACATTCCTGTGGTACACACGCAACAGCATTCACACATAGGAAAAGGCATAGGCAGACACACACACACACACACGCACACACACACACACACATGCACACACACACAGATGCACACACAAACACATGCACACATGTTTGCACACACGAACACACACTCATATATATGTACACAGATTATCATCATCATCATAAAGTTTGAGGTCTCTCTTGACTTTATATAAGGTTCAAGGTCACCTAAACTATATGGAATCTTATTTAAAAGAAAAAATGATATTTTCATTTCCATTTATTTTGTTCTTGCTGTCAATATGTTAACTTCTGAACAAAAAAAAATTGAGAGGTAAGTTCATAATCAGATTTTTAAACATTGGTATTTTAGCACTTCACTTTAGATTATTCTCAGTTTCTGTCCTTTAATTTTGCTATCTATTCATTATTTCTTTGCTTTTTCTTTATAGAATGTTAAAGAGTGTACATATAGATCAATCTGGCCATCTAATTAATTCACCTCACTTTTCTAAAATTTGGGACTTTGATTGCAGTTTTACAAACTGTTTAATGGCCTTACCATTTTTAATTAGTTTATTTTATTTTGTGCCTAATCTAATTTTAATTCATTAGCAGTTTAATATATGTATATAAGAAATTTTATTCATTTTAACCCTTATTACTCTCTCACTTCCTCCCTTACTTCTTTATCTGAAATTCCTTTTCTTATGTATCTTTGTACCCAAGTGATATAAAAGGGAATTCTATGTAATTTTCTCATAAGTGATGGGTGTGAATGCAAATAAGTATGTGTACAGTATATATCGAGTATATGCTATGCATCCATACTACATAAAAGCATATACATTGTACTCTGCGTTCAAATTCTCTTTTCCTATTTTCATCTTGAGGTATTTTCAAATGAGGTTGGCTCATTTTATGCACCTCTTCCTGTTCATTCACTCTGAAGTCTGGGTGTCTGACTGCAGGAGTGCTTCCGGTCCCCACCCATGCCTGAGTTCTGGTTCCTTCTGACTCAATAGTATCAGGTCCTCAGCTCCAGTCCCTTTCTTAATGAAGACACTTCACTTTTGGCACCTCATAATATTTTCTCTTGCAACCACCTCAGAAGTAAACTTCCTTTTGTTATCATATTTGTTTGTTGTTTAAATCAGTCTTTACTGCTCCTGCCCACCTCAAAGACTGGCTAAATTCCCTAGGGTGGCTTTGTGAGTGTGATCCTTCTACTCCTGGCCTCTGAGAGGATATTTCTAGCTCACCTATCCATTCTACTTATGTCAACCCTGGCTATGGCAATTTCCGGCTCCTCTATAGGCACTGGAATTGTAAAGGGTGACACAGGGATTTAGATCGGAGCACAGCCACCCCTCCCAATGTACATTCTTCCATCAACCCCATTCCTGCTGCTCTGTCACCTCAGTTTGGAAGTTAAAAATCGATGGTTTGTTTTGTTTCCAGCATCTTTCCCAATGCGATATAAGTTGGAGTACAGAACTGTTAATGGACATAGGCCAGAGGGTGCCTTCATTCTCATTTCCATTTTGGGTGTTAGTGGTGTGACCCATACCCTCAACCAGACCTGACCACTGAGAAGCAGAAAGCGTGGGATGCAAATGCCGCTGCAGCCTCTCTATACACAGCTCAGGAAGATAATCCCTGCAGAAACCTGGCTGCACCTCTCTCTCTCTCTCTCTCTCTCTCTCTCTCTGTGTGTGTGTCTCTCTCTCTGTATCTCTTTGTCTCTCTCTGTCTTTCTCTGTGTGTCTCTCTCTGTCTCTCTCTTTGTCTCTCTCTGTCTCTCTCTGTCTCTCTGTCTCTCTCTCTGTCTCTCTTTGTCTCTCTCTCTGTCTCTCTCTCCCTCTCTCTCTCTCTCTCTTTCTCCCCCCCCCCAGGAGTTTGTATTAGGTAATCTGCTGGCAGGTAGCTGCTTCTTACACTAAAGGTAGGACTTCAGTATCCTAGGTCAAGTTCTGAGGAGCTGACACTGATTGACTTCAGCTCTTAGCTCAAACTCACAAAGGGCTGCTTTTGGCTGAGAGTCTCCTGAAACCAAATCTTGCTAACTTCACTGCATTAAGCCAGGGTCAGTGCTGGTCTTTGAAAAACACGAAGAAGAGGATATATTCAGATTAAGTTCTGCCTCATTGATTACCTATAATGTGTCAGTTAGTGTGTTAATTAGAAAATGTGCCACACATTTTTATTCGAGAGGGAGCACATTGTACTGCATGTGGATGACTTCCTCCTCTCTATAATAATCAGAGTTCATTGTGGTCTAAATGAGAAATATCCCCCACTGGCTCATATTTGGGAACATCTGACACCTACCTCCATATGCTAATTTGAAAAGCTATGTAAGATTTGAGAGGCAGAAACTCATAATAAAAAGTGTATCATTAAGGGCTGGCCTTGAGAGTTTTTGACCAGAACCCGCTTCTTGTTCACTCTCTGACTCCTGGTCTACCAAGATATACAGCAAGAACTTTCAGCTGCACACTCTTGTCACAATGGGACAGCCTGCTGCTGTGTTTATGTTTTCCCCACCATGATGAACTGTGTCCCTCAAACTGTGAGCCAAACTAAATCCTTAAGTAGCTTTAGTCAGGTAGTTTGCAACAGCAATAAGAAAACTAATAATGTAGTGCCCAAGCGATTGCTCCCCTCATCTTCATGTTCATTATCCCCAAAACATTGAGGACATATTGCGTGGCAGACAACAGGGCTTTCAGGCTCCTCCAATGGTTTAGGGTTCTGCTCTATAACTCAGCAGCTATAATTTTCGGCTAGAGCTACAGTAACAGACATCCAGACCACATCTGTTCCACTGGCAACCCCTTTTCACCCACCAAAAATTCATGCAGTACCCCATTCAACTCATAGACCATATGAAGCTCAAGAAGAAGGAAGACCAAATTGTGGATGCTTCAGTCCTTCTTAGAAGGGGGAACAAAATATTTATAGGAGGTAGACGCTGGAAGGGACTTGGGAGGAAGAGAGGATGGGGAGGGAGAAAGGAGAGAAAGGATCAGGTATGGGAGGAGACAGGCGCGATGTACAGAGGGTCAGGAAATTGAACAGAGGTGTGAAGCAATGGTTGATGGGGAGGTGGGGGGAGTTAGCCACCAGCAAGTCCGAGATACCAGGAAAACAAGAGACTTCCATGACCCAAAGAGGATGAGATTAGCTGAAATGACCAACAAGTTGGAGGAAGAAACTGTAGAGACCATATCCATAGGTTAGGCAAGGCTGCCGGTTGAATGATGGGGCCACCCACTCATCTCCAAATTTTTCTGGAATTGCTCCTGTCTAAGAAAACATAGGGACAAAGTGTGGAGCAAAGCCTGAAGGAAAGGCCATCCAGAGACTGCCCCACCTGGGGATCCATCCCATATACAGACACCAAACCCAGGTAATATGGCTGATGCCAAGAAGTGCTTGCTGACAGGAGCCTGATATAGCTGTTTCTGGAGAGGCTTTTCCTGAGCCTGAAAACTATAGATGCAGATGCTCACAGCCAACCATTGGACAGAGCATGGGAACCCCCATGGAGGCGCTAGAGAAAAGACTGAAGGAGCTGCAGGGTTTGCAATCTCATAGGAAGAACAACAATATTAACAAACCATATCCCAACCCCAGAGCTCCCAGGGACTAAACCCCCAAACCAAAGAGTACTCATGGAGGAACCCATGACTTATGTAGCAGAGGATGGCCTTATCTTGCATCAGTGGGAGGTAAGGCCCTTGGTCCTGTGCAGGCTCGGTGCTCCAGTGTAGAGGAATGCCAGGGTGGTGAGGTGGGAGTTAGTGAGTAGGAGGGGGAAGGATGGGATAGGGAGGGTTCAGAGAGGAAACCAGGAAAGAGGATAGCATTTGAAATGTAAATAAATAAAATACTCAATTAAAAAAGAGAAAGCAGGCAAAATATAATATTAGTGGGATACAGTCCTGTGAGGAAGAATGTATTTTCCTTTTGTTCTGTTCTCTAGTACAAACCTTGTCACACTGTGTAGTAGCTACGACAGCTCCCAGACCAGTACCTATACACCAGACCTCATCTTTTATGAGTTTAGTGACCTTTCAGCTTCTTCAAAGTGGGAAATATACGTAAGTGAAATTTATTCTGGAGGAAGAAGGTTTAGAATAGGGGAAAGACGTCTAACAAAAAATTCCTTGAAGACACAAAGTCATGGAGATCGCATTTAAGATAAGTGAAATGGTCAGACCACTTAGTATAAGACTTAGACACCACGACTACAACTCCTTTAATGAATTATAAAAATGTCAGTAAGAGGAGGAGAAAGGGAATGAGTGAAGGAAGAGCTCATATACACAAGTCCACTGATCATGGGGATTCCTCTGCATGTACTCCTTAAGATAGTAAAGACTGAGACCTGATTCGCCCTTGCTAACTGATAGAAAGCTGTAGCATGAAAATGTCTCTTTGTCACAAGGCAACAAGACCAATGATTATCATGTCATGACTAACTTTGTTCAGTGACCCCAGAGGAAAGTT
Organism: Rattus norvegicus; assembly: GCF_021556685.1. Classification (NCBI taxonomy): domain Eukaryota; kingdom Metazoa; phylum Chordata; class Mammalia; order Rodentia; family Muridae; genus Rattus; species Rattus norvegicus. The sequence continues at coordinate 89,908,361 of NC_141547.1, forward strand.
TAATAAGACTGTAAAGAATAATTCCTTAGCTTCTGAAACTACATTAAGCACGATTTCCTGTGTGTTGGTCAGTTTTATGTCAACTTGACACAAATTAGTCATTTGAATGGAGGAACTTCCAATTGAGAAAATGCCTCCATAAAATTGGCCTATAAACAAGTCTGTCAGGCATTTTCTTGATTAATGATTGTTGCACAAGGACCCAAATTAATGTAGACAGTGCCACCCCTGAACAGGTAGTCTTGAATTATGTAGGAATGCAAGCTCAAAAAGGCACAGGAGCAAGCCAGTCAGTAGCATTCTTCCATGGTTTTCTGTTTCAGTTCTTGTTTCAGGGTCCCTGGCTTGACTTCCTCCAGTGATAAGTTGAGACCAAGAAGTACAGATGAAACAAAAACTTTCCTTCTCAAGTTGCTTTTGGTCATGGTTTTTGTTATTGTTGTTGCTCTTGTTCTTTATCACAGAAATAAAAACGCTGAGACAGAAATTGGTACCAAGATTTGCTTTGACAGATCTGACCATATTTTTCAAGTAGCAGGTCATAGGAGGACTTCAGAACTTTGGACTAGAAAAGTCACTGAGTGCTCAGAGCTTAATGATTTATTTATTTGGAAACTTAGAAAATCCTGAGAGCTATGGAGACAATGGAGACATAGTTTGTTAAGTTTTATAGAGAAGCTAAGACTATCAAGGGTACTTGTATGATATTTTGAACTAAGAACTGCTAAAGTGAAACTTTTCCTTTGCTACTATAATTGATGATTGTTAGCTAAAGCTGAAGAAACAGTTGTGATTACAAAGAGACCAGTGAAATCTTCTAGGAAATGTTTCCTCAGGAGCAGTGCACAAAAGCTGTAGTTCAGAGGGGGACCAAGGTTATTCCTTGTGTCAGAAGCCAAACTTGATAATGTGTATGTTTCCTGGATATTACTGATGTTTAAAGGCAGAGCAGCTGAGGTGTGGCACTGAGACAGTATAGGAGAGGCCACTAATGATGATGCATGCTTGATTGTATTAGAAGCCCCAGGATTAAAGGTATCAGGGAAAGAAGTTGAGGTTTGGCACTGTGTAATAAGGTCAGAGTCCCTGAAGATAGGCTGTGAGGGGTAGCAAGTGAATGTGCAGCTTCATCAATCATGGAGATCAGCATTTGGGCGATCCCAGAACCATGGGAAGACTGGAAAGGATAGGACAAACTATAGAATAGAGCTGGCCCAAGCCTAGGAGAGAAACTATAGAGAGAGGAGCTCAAGAAGTAGCCCAGGGTCTTTGTGTCCCACACAATCATGAGTGGGTTGCAGATGTAAAGTGCTAAACTTTTTATACTCAATAAACTTTAGTTTGGCTGTGATTTCATTCTAACTATTTACTGGTTATTCTATCTTGAAGTAGCAAAGTAATTTAACTTGCCTTTTTAGTTTACAGGAGCCCACATTTGAAAGACTTTGGATGTTTTAGAGACTTTTGGTGTTTTAATGTAATTAACATTTGAAGTGTTTGAATTTTTAAAGACTGTGTGACTTTTAAGATTTGGAATGCTTCACTTTTTGATATTGATATTAATATGAGGTCTTGTAGGTAAACAAAAAACAGATAAATGGTAAACAGTTTAATGATGTGTTTGTGTCTCAAGTTGACAGAGTTAATTATGGTGGTTGACTTTAATGACACAACTCATTTGCAAAAGAGATGCTCAACTGAGAAAATGCTTCCATAAAATTGACCTAGAGAGAGGCCATCTTCCCAGCCTACCTCCATCTCCTTGAACATTGCTTTGTAGTGAGACCCAGGGTTCCCTAGTCATCATGGCTGCGTCAGCAGCCATTCTTTCTAGCTTATCTCCATTCCTTTGTGACTCTCTGATTCCTCACTGACCCAAAGGACTCCTCTTTACCAAGGACCCTTCAGACTCCAAACTTGGCTGCTAGGTAAGGTACAAGTACTCCCTTTATAGTTTCTTCTGGATGCTCTAGAAAACACTTAGACTTTCTGAAGCTCATTTTCCTGAGCCTCTTATTCCAGATAATCTCCATTGTTTTGGGATGTAATCTTGCGATGTAGATACAGGGACACTCTGGTTTGTCCTTGCCACCCACTCCAGTTCTTCCTCTTAAACAAGCTCCATTATTCTGGGACATTCCACTGAGCCAAAGAACCTACTTTCTACTAAGGTCCACACAGCCACCACACTTGGCTGGGACTAAGGTAGGTAGCCTGTACCCTACTTTTCCTCATTCTGGTCTCTTAGGATTAATCTTAGACCTCTGAAGGCTAATCTCAGTTGTCAGCTTGCCTATATTTGGAAATAACTAAAACCAAAGCAGTTGACATATCTGTGGAGAATTTTTCTTCTTTGGATTATTTGAGGTGAGAGACCAGTCTATCTAGATCATCTGAGGTCAAAAGATCTACTCTTAGTCTGGATTACACTTTTCAGTGGTAGTCCACAAAAATAAATAAATAAATAAATAAATAAATAAATAAATAAATAAATAAATAAATGGCAAAAAATAATGGAAGAAGGAAGGAAGTCTTTGTTTTTTGCTTGCCTGCCTCACTCTCATTGGAAACTTTGGCAACTTTGGCTATTATGATTCATTCCTTTGCTGCTGTTTGAACATACTATTAGGATTCTAATGTGTACTGAAAACAGGCAGCTTCCTAGGACCTGGAACTCTCACACCAGATTTAGACTACTGATTCATTCAGTCTTGTGAATTGAACAGCTACTGAATTCTTGGCCTTTCCATTAACTATCCATTGTTAGACAACTTGGACCACAGCCTAATGTTCTTAGAGAACCTTAATACATGCTTGCTACCTTCTGTCGGCCTCCTTTCTTCATCTAGGGTACCCCTAGTTCTGCCTTTCCTTCCTTTTGTTCATCTGGACTAAGTCCCTATCCCATACCTGCTAATCTTAAACATTTTAGTGTCTAAAATCACAGCTCAACCGAGAAATTTATATCTGAGTCTAATATTAAAAATATTTAAATCCTTGTGCAGAGTTCCTTCTGGCCTTGACCATTTATGTTCCCAAATGAGAAATACACAGCCTTTATATTTTAATATGCCTTAAGCAGCACAATAGATGGGCAACTGCCTAACCTCTATTCTGTTAGAATTCACTTTCCTACTGATAACTCCAAGTTACGACTTACTAATTTCTTTGTTCCATCTTGACTGTTCGTTCTGGGGCACACTCTTTTGGCCCTTTCCATGGTGGCTCTCCTTCTCTCTTCTGCGCATTCTTACCTTTCCATGGTGACCTTCCTTTCTCCGTTTTTCTTCTTTATTATGGTCCTAGCCCAGGAAAACTAAACACTACCTATCTCTCTTCCCCCAGCTATTGGCTGCTGGCATCTTTATTTACCAATCAGAACTAAGGACCGTTCCCAGAAGCTATGTGCAGACTCCAGATCTTGGGGGCCAGCATTTAGCATGACAATAAAAGAAAAAGAGAAGACCTCAACAAGAGTCTGAATCTTAAAAGCTAAAATTAACTTCAAGACAAAAGTATAGCCTCATTTCTCCAGCTCACAACATGTGTGAATGGGAGAGCAGCAACCAAAGAACTAAATACATATTCAAAAAGGGAAGTCCAGATGCCTACACTAAGAAAGACTACAACCATCAAACGTCCACATGCCTAACTCCCAGCACAAAATCATAAACATGAACAGCTAAGACAATACGCCTTATGTAGAAGCCAGCAACCCAATTGTAATATAGTCATATTACAGTTCAAGATATGAAAGTAAAATTTAATAAAGAAACGGAATTTGTAAAGGAAATCCAAACTGAAGTAAAACTTGAAATCTAAAACTCAGGAAGTCAAGCAAAATCTCAGAGATATGACTTATCAACAGATTAAAGGACACAAATTTCATGTCTTAAAGATAAGACAAATGGACAGCTCCATCAACGAACTGGTAAATACAATGAAAACCAGATAATCCTGGACACTCTGAAAAGTCCAAATCTATGAATAATAGAGAATATGAAATATAAAGGATGAAGAAGAAAACCATGTCAAAAACACAGAAAGTGTTTTTACTAAATAATAAAAGAAAATGTCCCTGATTTAAAAAAGGAGGTACTTATCAACGTGCAAGAAGCATACAGAATACCAAGTAGACTTCCATACAGGACCAGAAAGACTTCCCATTATACAAAGTAATTAAAACACTAAATGTAAAGAACAAAGAAATGATTTTAAAAACTACAATGAGTAAAAAAAAAAAAAAAAAAAAAAACCTCACAAATAGATGTAGGTCCATTAGAATACATCTGACTTTTCCATAGAGATTCTGAAATCTAGAAGTGCCTGGAAAGATGGTCTATAATCCATGAAAGAATACAGATGCCAGTCCAGATTACTATACCCTGATGTGGCCAACATACCCATTGGCATCATAGGAGTCTTGAAAAGAGTGGAATGGTAGAGACACATAAGACTCTAGGTTCACTTAAAGAACAAACAATTTTTGTCATCATGTTTTTACATAATGTTTTTCCTAGCTTTTCCAAAAAAAATTACAACAAACAGAGCCTGATCAAACAGTATCTTTGGTTTCCTTATATGAATTCTTCCTTCTTCAATTCTTTGCTTTTCTAGCTTTATTTTATCCCAGAAGACATTCCTTCTAGGCTTTGTCTCAGGCTTGCACTTTTCTGAAGTCATAGACCATATCTGGGTCATAGTTTGTGTTTAACAAATAAACTGCAGACCATCTGGACCTCAACAACACCAGAAAAAACTATCAATCACAAATGACAGACAAATAAAAACATTTCATGGTAAAAAAGAAACAAACATTTTCTGTTCAACAGTCTAGCTCTACAGAATACGCTAGAAGGAAATTTTCAGTTCCACGAAAAGGACAACAATATCTAAGAGGATACACTAAATAAATAATGTAATAACAGTTAATCAAAAGAGAAAGAAAACACAAATTAATAAACACTGCTCCACAAAACTCTCTATATTAATAGTCTCAATTCAGTTGTTTCACAGTGAAGCAAGCACTTGGTTCTTTGAGTAAAGCAACAATACTGAGAAATATTTACCAAAATTAATCAAAAGAAACAGGAAAAAGAAATTAATAAAATTAAATGAGGAAAATATTACAACAGATACCAAGGAAATTCAGAGAACCAAAATGACATAATTTAAAATCTGTATTCACCTAACATAGATTCTAAAAGAAGTGGGTGAGAAAAATGAAGATGAAACAAACCCATTAACAGAAACAGTAATTATAACTCTCCCAACTGAAATGACCACAGGACCAGATGGATTCATCTCAGAATTCTATCAGGACTTTAGGGAAGAACTAAAGACTACAGTCTTCAAGTTATTACACAAAATAGAAAAGGATGGAACATTTCTGAATTTTTTGGGAGCCACTATCATCCTGATAACCAAACCACAGAAAGCAAAATCCCTTATGAGCATAGATGCGTACATTTCCAATAAAATATTTGTAAATTAAATTTAAGAACACATTTGTCTTAGTCAAAGTTCTATTGCTGTAAAGAGACACTATAACCACAGCAACTCCTACAAATGAAAAGATTTAATATGGTTTAGCTTACAGTTTGAGAGGTTTAGGCCATTTTCATCATGGCAGAAAGCATGGTGGCACACAGGCTGACATGGTGCTGAAGAAGTGGCTGAGAGTTCTTCATCTGAATCAGCAGGCAATAGAAAGAGGGTGACCACTGGGCCTGGCTTGAGCATTTGAAACCCCAAAGCCCACCTACCCCCTAGTGATACACATCCCTCAACAAGGCCATACCTATTAATTCCTTAATAGCACCACACCCTAATGACTAAGCATTCAAATATATGAGTCTATGGGGACCATTCCTATCTTAGCCACCACAACATACAAAAGGTTATCCACAATGATGAAAGCAGCTTTATCTCAGAGATGTAGAGATATTTTACCATACATAAATCGATAAATATAATCCAACACATAAACAGAATAAAAGAAAAGAAATAATCATCTCATTAGATGCAGAAAAGACCTTCATGAGAAAAGAAGTAGAGAGAGAGAGAGAAGGGACATAATGGGCATGCCTCAGCATAAATAAAAGCAATTTATAATCATCCCAGAGTGGACGTCATCAAAAGCAGATAGAAACTCCAAGCCTTTATATGAAAATCAGGAAAAGACAAGAATTCCCATTGTTTCCATGCCTATTTAATATAGTACTGGAAGCCTTAACTAGAGTACAACTATGGGTGCTCAAGAGCATGTAAGTAGGAAAGAAAGATTCCAAGTACCTTCTTTGCAGAAAATGTGATTTCATATATAAAGATTATAAACACTCCATGCGGAGAGTTCTACAGCTGACAAACAAGTTCAACAAAGTAATGAGATACAAAATAAACACACACAAAAAAAAACCAGTAGCCAGCCTACATATAAATGACACACATACTGGGGAAGAAATCATGGAAACGGCACCTTTCACAAAAGCTCCCTACCCACAAAATAACATAGTGTGGGTGTAACCCTAACCAAGAAAGTGAAAGACTTGGATAACTAAAACTTTAAGACATTGAAGAAATAAATTTGAGAAGACTTCAGAAGATGAAAATATTTCCCGTGCTCATGGTTCAGTGGGGTTAATATTTTGAAAATGGATTGTTCCTACCAAAAGCAATCTACAGATCCAATATAATCCTCTTCAAAATTCTAACACAATTCTTTACAAAAATTGAAAAAAAAAACTTCAATTTCATATGGAAACCAAAACAAAACAACAGCCAACAGTAACAAGAAAAACAACAACAAAAACAGAAAAGCTAAAACAATTCTTTATAATAGAAAAAATACTGCTCTAAATTTTATGTTGTATTACAGAGCTAGAGTAATAAAAATGGCTTGACATTGACATAAAAACAGACATGTTGATCATGGAATAGAACTTAGATTCAGACATATGGCTATACACCTAACAACTACAACCTAATATTTCTTAAAGAAGCCAAAATTTTCACAGTGTAGAAACGGCAGTATATGTAATAAGTAGTACTTGTTAAATGGATAAGTGTATATAAAAAATAAAAACATACTATTTCAATTTTTCTTCACAAATTTTACCTCCTAATAGACCAAAGACCTCAGTATAAGTCCAGATAGACTAAATCTAATAAAAGAATGTGAAATTCACTTGAACTCACTGGCACATAAAAGGATTATTTTTGAACAGGACCCTGATAGTATAAGCACTAAGACCAATAAATTATTAAACTGATCTTCATGAAGCTCAAAAGCTTACCTATAGCAAAAGATACTATCATTGAAGCAAAGTGGCATCTACAGAATTGGAAAAATATACACCAACTATACATCTGATGTAAGTTTAATATTTAGAATATACAAAAATAAAAAATTGAAAATCAAGAAACATAATATATATTTTGATATACAGAGATATTGACTCATACATATTCATGTATATCATACACCTATACATATACATCATATACCTATGTGTATACATCATCTACATCTACATATATATACACATTACATATATATCATATACATATATACATGTATAAATACATATACAACTAAACAGAAAGCTCTCAGAGAGGAAATACAAGTGGCTGAGAAACACTTTAAAACCCTGTTCAACACCCTCGCCATCAGAAAATAAAATTAAAACCACTTTGAGATTTCAACTTACTCCAGTAAGGATGATCAAGATTAATAAATCAAACATCTGATGCTAATGACAATATGACAAAGGACACACATTTATTCCTGGTGGGAGTAGATACGGCAAGTCTACTATGAAGATCAGTGTATTGCTTCCTCAGAAATCAATCTACCTCAAGATCTGGCTCTAGCACTCTTGGGCCTCTACCCAAAGAAGCTCTAAATTGTACTACAGAGATACTTGTTCATCCATGTTCATTGTTGCTCTATTTATATTAGTCAGAAATCGGAACCATCCAGAATGTCCACCAACTGATGAATAGAGAATGTTTGTGTTACATTGACACAGTAGAATATCATTCAGCTGTCAAGAAAATAATTTTTTCAGGTAAAGATATGGAGCTAGAAACAACCATCCTGAGATAATCCAGGCTTAAAAAGACAAACATTGCTCATTTTCTACACATGTGAATGTTAACTTTTAAACTATAGTGATGAGTGTTTCATTTAGAACAGCCACAAAGCTTAGGTAGGTAATAAGTGAACAGGGAAAAAGCTGTATCTTGCAAGCAAGGAGAAAATACAATATAGTGACATAAGATATAAATGAAAACCTAGAATGGGAGTGTTAAATGGAGGAGGGGTAAGGGAATGACAAGGTAAAGGAGAGAATAGGGTGGACACAAGTAATAATAAAGGCCTTTTGGAAAGCTACATGGAAACATTGTAATACAGACACTTCCTAAATATACAATATACATGAAATGAATTTAAATGGAGTTATAATAGGGGAGAGAATGCCTTAACTAGACATATTATGTTCTCATGTAAAACATTTAGTACTAAGATTGGGTTATATTTTGTCGAGTCATTGGCCAAAGGGGACCCACAGTCCTGCTAAAATGCATGTTATTCACTATACTATTGGCTTTTCCACACTTTCTACTGGCATACCAGTGAAGACATTACTTACTTATATCTTGGAACTGGGAAAAAAATTGAATTGCTACCCAAGTAAATGCTTTACCCCTAAAATCTGTCATAGTGCTGGAAGGTACTATCACAGGAGAAAAACCCTCACCATTATCACCCAGATATGAACTTGTGACCTACAGTAGAGACCTTTCTACAAGATATGCCAGTGTTTATAGTGGCACAAATGTTGTATGAGTAACCAAACACTTTACGATTGGACTTAAGGCTAACTGTATGAGATGGAACCCAACCTGTCACTGCTAATGTGACAAGAACCTGAGCCTAGATATGCCATTGGTTCAAAGGAAAACTATTACTCTGCTCAGGAATGGAGCAGTACAGTGATTCCTAATAGCACATCACTGGACCCATAGGTAAGGGCATCTCTCAACCCTCTTCAAAGACATTTCTTACTTCTAATGATAATTAACATAGAGACCCACTCCTGGACAACATACAGACAGTGAGAGACTTTAGAGTCATCAGACCTACTTGGGATGGTTGTTTTAATCAATCTCTTCCCCATAAGACTGGGGATCTATGCAGAAGAAGAAAAGGGGGAGAGACTGTAAGAGCCAATAGTAGTGGATGTGTCCACTGAAACAGTGACTCAGATACAACATGACTAAGACTGTAGGAACTCTCAGAGACTGTGACAGCACACACAGGATTTGCAAAGGTTTAAGCAAGGCAAAGTCCTGGCTCAGAAAAGAGAAAGTGGACCCAACTCTGAGTCCTTACACAAGAAGCTACCTGTAATTGATACCTGCTGGAGGGAAAGGAAAATAGGAAAATATTAGTTTTCTTCAATGCAGTGGCACCATTGCAGGGCAGTCTCTATGCTCATGTGTGTCAGTCAACACAAAACAGATGCCGTGTTTTTTGTGTCTTTTGTTTTGCTTGTGCTTTTTTTTATCTCTTATGAGTGTGTGTGTGTGTGTGTGTGTGTGTGTGTGTGTGTGTGTGTGTGTCTGTGTCTGTGTCTGTGTCTGTGTCTGTGTCTGTGTCTGTGTGTGTCTATGTGTGCTTTGATTTACTGGTCAGAGACAGAAAAAGAAAGAGAACATGAAGTTGGGTTGGTAAAATCTATGTGGAGTTAAGTAAAGTAGAGAATATTATCCAAGTATATTATAAGAAAATAATTTTATAAAAGCCAGTAAAAAGAAGAAGAAAAATGGTCTTTAAGAATTCTGTCGAGTACTTTCTTAACTAATGATTGATGTGGGAGGGCCCAGTCCACTGTGGGCAGTATCACCCTCCATGGTTTCTGACTTTGTTCCTGTTTCCAGGTTCATGTCTTGAGTTCCCTCCTTGACTTCCTTCAGAGAAAAATTGTGATCTGGAAGTGTATGATAATTAAACCCTTTCCTCTCCGAGTTGGTCATATTTTTTTATCAAGGCAGTAGAAATATTTACTGCAAAAGAAAGAATAAAATAGACCCCCGAGCACCTTCAGTTGCTCCAAAGAAACTCAGAGCCATACTGGCTTTGCAAAGGCACCCAGAACATGGAAAAGTTAAATTTACTCAGCTGTCAGGAAGAAGCCGGTGGGATTATAATTAGTGTCTGGCTTTTGGACATCCAGTCTGGCACTCTGCAGGCACAAGGATGCTTGCTGTCTCTGTACCCCAGCAAATGTGTATGATTATTTCCAACCCTAGGATCATCATGCAGCTGTTTTGTAATTAGGTAAGTTTTTTAGAAAATAATCCATTTGTGAAAATGTGAATGCTTGTGCCTTCAACCCATCCGCAAACAAAAGCAACAATCTGCTCTCCATTTCTACCCTGTAGGCCAGGCCCATCTGAGGTCATGAAGGAAAGAGAAATGTGATCCTATCGTAAGACCAAGAAAGTGACTGGCAGCCGGCCCAACAATCATGAAAAACAGAGTGAAATCAAGGACTCAGAAGTCACATCATAGAAAAGACCAAACTTCAGCAAGACAGGTGGAGCCCACAGCAGGCAGCAGTTCCAAGAGTGCCAGATCATGCCAGTGGACATAAAGATTTCAAACACATGTGTATCCATCTCTTTCAAGTTCGCCAATGTGAATATTAAGGAGGCTGCCCAAAAGCTGCTGAGGGCCTTGCTTCCTTTTAGCATTCTCCCCAGCAGGCTGAGGCTTTCTTGGTAGAGACCCGATGCCCTGATCTCTTGCAAGCTGCTCTGCCCTGGGGAATAAGGCAGAAATTGGTTCTTCAAACAACCTTCGTTTCCATGGCAAGGTGCTTCTCCTCCTTCTGCTGAGGCTGTGGACCCATCTGTCTGACTGAGCAGAGTAGCCAGCTTCTAAACGCTGAGCCTTTGTGCCTTATCTTTGAGTCTCTATCCATTATCTAATGCAGATGTCAATCACTGTCCTTCCCACTCCATCCCATGTACAGAAACACTCAACATAGAGCTGCTCAGCTGATATGAACAAGTACTCGTGAAGGAGCCCTATAGCGGGACAGCATATGTGCTTCCAGCCCAATGCACTCCAGTTCTCCTTTTGAAATTGGACAGGTCTCCTAAGGACAAAGAACTTGGCTCAGCAGAGCAAAAGAAATGAGCATGAGTTTCAAAGTAAACTTCCCTGAGTTGGAATGCTGGCAACTTAAATAGCTGTTCTCACCCACAGTGTGATGCAGATCAAGTTATTAATGAAAGATATAAGGGACTTGTCTGTGGGTATGTAATGAAACAGAGTAATTACTTTGTGTTTTGCCAGGCGGTTTTCCCAACGGTGGCGTTATTATCCTTTCTGGACAACACAAAATTTGGCTGGGAACTGGTTTGCTTTTGGAAGTCTCTGTTCAGATTGGACTTCACTTTACTTTTAAAGGCCCTTGATTATATTTATAAGGATGCACTTCCTTAGACATACCTGTATATTCAAAACCTTTAATATGCACACATACAAAGACCACCTTACAGAAAGCTATCCACCCTTCCACACTTCCTATACAGACTTCCTAGAAACAGCTGTAATGTTCTTTCCTGTCACTACTGAATTGGTAGTGACAATCTAACTCTTAAGTTACTATAGAGAATTATAAAAACTTATCGCTGAGCCTAGTTTTCTGCTGAGAACGTGAAAATGAGCACAGCCCATCAAGAATATCATGTGGAAAGCAAAGACTAAAGTTTTTACCTTCTGCTCAGCCCCCTATTCTGCAATTTGCAATGGTTTTGTAAAAATGTGTTATTTACTTTTAACATTTTCATAATTACATGAGTTCTCATATTAATATATATTGTGACAGGGATAAATGGAAACAAGCATGTTTTGAAGTTACATACACCCCTTCAAACCCTGCTTCACTTACATCTGAATATTTGTGACTTTTATGATCCTGTTTCCTCCTCTAAAAAGTAGAAATGTTAATAGCTGCTCCACAGACGCTGTGACCAAAATTGAGGTCATGTTCCTATGTCGCTCCTGCTACAAAGCAGGCACATATTACACCAACACCACAGTCCTTCTGCCTTTCATACACAAAGGGATAAAAACATTCAAGTTCACTTGCTCTTCTCAAGCACTGTGCTCTTTACTGTGTGGTCTTTTTTTAAAAAAAATTAGATCTCTCAGAGTTAAAAGAAGACTAGAATTAATAATTATTTTTTCTTCTAAGAAGAAATTAGTCTAGTTCAATTTCCAAGGCAACAAATGAAAATGCTACAGAAGAATAATTTAATCATTCAATGAATATCTCACTCCAGATACTGGCTCATAGAAAGGTTTATGTGGGAGAAGGCATTAACAGTATACAGAAGTGGAAGTAATCTGAAAAATAAAAGACCCCAAAGAAACATTACTGGTGTCAAGACCTGTCTCACACAAGTAACCCATGGTGTTGGTCTACTGCAGTTTTAGTTGACATGGATGCTCCACGCAGTTCTTGCCTACTTTAAGGATAAACAAGGTAGTATGACTCTGTTTACCAAAGTAAATCAATGCAAGAGAACCTGCTAGAGCTCAGGAAGCAGGAAGCAGAGCTGAAGTTGTGTATGAGTAAAGCACCCGAGCCCTTCTTTCCCCATCGAGTGCCTTTTTTCTGACTCTGATATACATTTCAGGTTATGCAGGTCTCCCAGCTTTCAGAGTTAGACAGAAACAAGCCTTCAGTGAAAGAATGTACTTAGGATCTTTCTTCTGGTGCCCATATGTCTAGATTCGGCCATGCAAAGTATCACTGAAAACATCATTCGTGGGGCAGAGCACAGTGCAGGGAGCATGATGTGAAAAAAATTACCAGGACCGAACTTCCAAAATAAACCAGCAAGGTTCCCACAAATCCACTCAGAAAATGTGAGACAGAAAATTTAGGTCAATAGAGAGTAAAATTCAAAGATAATAAGTTCATTTTGAATTCAGTTTCTATCTGTGTGACTTTATTCAGCCATATATATTTTCTACTTTTATTAGTTATGTTAAAACAGCAAGAATGTTTCTTGCTTTCAATGTTCTTTTCTTTCTTTCTTCCATTCTTTCTTTCTTCATAGTGTCTTGATTTTGTTATTTTCTTGTTACATTGTTGGACTCTCAATGAGAATCTTAAAATTCCAAATGAAACCATGGGAAAACCTTTGAAAGAGTGGCAAATTTATATAAACTCAAAGTACGCATTAAAGTTCAGTGTCTAGAAGTTAAAAAAGAATAGCTTTTCTGAGCTCTAAAGGTAGAACAGTTGGTGAAGTGCTTGTCCTAATAGGACAAATGTCTGGGTTCAGATTCCCAGAACCTGTGGTAAGTGGCCAGAATGATGGCAACAAATTTGTAACCCAGTATTAGGGATGTAGATACAAGGAGAGCCCTGAGGTTCATTATACAGCCTACATAGCACAATCAATAAGCTTCAGATTCATTGAATGAACCTGTCCCAAATAAAACACTGTTGGGCATTGCCTTGAAATAAGTCTGTATGTAGGAGTCTTAAGCCCCAATGTATAATGTTTGAAAAAGGTCTTTGGAAAGTGATTAGAATTGACATTCTGAGCATGATACTCTCATGATAGGACAGTACTCTTATAAAAGCACACTAGGGAGCCTATTACCCTCTTTACTGTTCCTTACCCATTTTTTTCACAATAGAGTGAGAAAGTGTCTGTCTACAAAACAAAAATGAAAACAATACCTTGAACTTAATCTTTCTCAAAAATAGTGAGAAAGGGAGGCTTATTCTCTAAGCCACTCAGGTGTGATGGATCATCATGGTAACCCCTGGTTGACAAGGGCAAATGTTTACCCATGACTTGGTATCTTCTTTCACATGTATCTGTCTAACCTGAGGATTTCTGAAGTGATAGAAGCATGAGCAGTAGAGCCACATGGAGAAGAACCTACAGACTTTCCAAGTGACTAGGTGACAGTTAGTAGGAAGGTGTTCTCCTTGTTGATACATGTCAATAGTAAAGTCTTTCAAACCATGCTTCTTTGCTTTCTCATGGTGATAACCTCCTGGAGTGGCTAACATACACGGCAGCAAGTAAGACTGTGACACTGAGATCTCTGATAAATCTCTAAACCACCAGACTGACTACCCTACAGTAGCTTCGATGACCGAGGATGGTCACAGATAAGCCAACTATGCTACCAGCAACATGGATTTTGTTCCAGCCAGATAATGCAAGACAGACCCTGGTTACTTCAGCAACACCAACGGAAGAGAAAAGAGCCACACTGATCAAGAGGAACATGACCCAAGAGATAGAAATGAATAAAATTTTAAGATTCTCACTGAGATTCAGACAATGTAACAAGAAAATAACAAAATCAATACACTATGACGAAAGAAAGGCAAGAAGGAAGGAAGGAAGGAAAAAAGAAAGAAAGAAAGAAAGAAAGAAAGAAAGAAAGAAAGAAAGAAAGAAAGAAAGAAAGAAAGAGAGGAACATTGAAAGCAAAAAACATTCTTGTTGTTTTAACATAACTAATAAGAGTGGAAAATGTATATGGCTGAAAAGGGTCTACAGAAAGAAACCGAATGATGGGTTTGGGACAGTTCTTTGTCAAAGAGTAGCCACAGGTCAAATTCGGGGGTAGTTTTTGTATATGTACCAAGAACATGTGTGTGAACAGTGATGGCATCCATAAGCAAACTACACCCATGTGGAAAGGCCAGTGTATGTAAGACAAAACAAGGTAAAATAAATGTTCTAGTAAACAAGCTTGAAATGCCATGTCAAATGGCCTATTTACAGTCAGCTGCCATGTTCAAGGTTATGTAAGTTACTTTTTTGGGCTGCAGTAAAACAATTTGGCAAAAAGCAGGTGAGAAGGGGGTGGGGGAGGCATTTATATGCTTGTTTGTTTACTGTCTTTGTTTCTGTTTGTTTTCTTGTTTTGATGACAGGTTGTTATGTTTGTTAGAGATCCAGGGAAGGAGGAGTTGGTCGGCATGCTACTGGAAACTTGGTCCCACTTTCCAAATGAGCCTTACCTTGATCCTGTAACATCTATATCTCACCTCCTTCCTCCAACATCTCCAGTTGTCTTTCTCATTTGCTTAAAAATTGTCATACACTGTGATGAGACACAAGAGAACTGGCTGGTAAAGAGACTCTGTTACTAGCAAATTGGGGTTGCTTTAGAGGGTTCTTAATCTCATTGATGAATATATTGAGAATTAGAGTCAGAAAGAAATAAGCAAGATTTCCTTACAAATTTGGGAGGAAAATAAGGGGGCAGACAAGTTGTAAATCTTAGCAGGCTGCCAGGAAAGATAAAGATAATAGTGGAAGAGAGTATAGTTATTTCTTTGGGTCCAAGAAAATAGGGAAGCTTGACAACTAGCGTCATCAAGCAACTGCGTGATAGAAGAAGATAGGAGTCTTCACAGAAAGAGTCAGGAGGCCCACAGTGCCCAGGGGACCACCCCCAGGCTTTACTTATTCTGGAAGAAAAATAAATTGAAAAAGGAGCAAAAGAAAATGTCTGCTTTTATAGAATAACTCAGCACAGTGGGCAGGCTCTGCAGTGCTACGTGATGGAAACTGTGCAAAGGACTGCAAGGCAGCAGTAGGGTTCTTGGGAAGACAGATACATTGTTTCACTAGGAGGGTAATTATTCCTCCCATCTCCTTAGCATGTCTTCAGGTGAATTGGCCTCGCTGGGCAGTGGACTCCTGGCCAGTTGATTGACAAGCTCTGCTCTATTAACCCTTAAGGGAAGGGACAGTGCTGTGAAACATTCTAATATTTGAAACCGACAACAACATCATATCTCAGAACCAAGGAAACGCTCTTCTTTTGACCAAGAGATCTAAAGGGTGGCAAAGTACTATTTACTTTTCTAATGTTACCAGGGAAGTGTGAAGCCGAGCTCAAAACTGATGATGAGGAAGGAGTTTAATATTCTGTGGCCTTTAAGGGTACTGGAACAAGATGACAGATGACAGGACATTATTAATAATCCCAGCTGCTACTACTTCCAAATTGATCTCCTGTCCACAGATTTCTTAATTATAACTTTTACTAGGTAAGATTCCCTGTACAATGCAAAAGGAAATGGTTTGTACTTGTACAAGTCAATGTCATGTTGGCAGAAGTGATTGATTATAGAACTTTCCAATGGAAATCATTCCTCTCTGTGTCACGCATCACCCAATGCTGACCAAGTAAGTTCTGCAGTTAAAAATAATTACGAGTTGTAGGTGACACCCAGGTAAGCTCTTCATCTATATTAATGGAGTGCATCAGTGCTGGGATTATATGATAGAGAATAAAAGCAAGCATTTGCAGAGGCCTTGGTTTATTCCAGCTATTTATTGTATCCTGTAAGCACAGAGTTAGTGAGAACTTGGAAAGGAAGATCTAGTCCACTAGGTAGGCAGCTAGAGGCATCTAGGTGCGCAAGATTCTTTATTCATTCTGATCACTATGATGGGAGTTCTAATCCAGGTATCTGGGAAAGAAGTATGGGGAGGGAGTATTTTAATGACCTAGGTTGACATGCAGAAGCTCTGAAGAGACAGAGTAGGGGTGCCTTTCTTATAGGTCTCAGAGAAAGGGGGAGGCTCCATACCGTGTGCTTGCTGAGTGGTGCCCAATATTGGTTGTAGCCAGGCTGTGTCTGTTTCCAAGGTGTCAGGCAAGAAGAAAGGGGCCTGACATCTGGAGAGGGGATGTGTGATCCTGAGGATGTTAGTTATAGCAGCTCGCCTGTAATAGCAGACTTCTCTGATGCCTTGGCACCTGATAGCCCGGAGCTCTAAATTTCCTGGAAGAAGTTAGAATGAGGGCACCTGCTATTCTCCTGGAATCAGGACACCCAGGGAGTTCTGTAGAAGGCTAGATTCATAGATGGCTGTCTCTGTGGGGGACTTGTCATTTCTTTTACAGCAGCTATGAGAATAGACCAAGAAGGATGCTGCAGGTGGGCATGGCCTGATTAGCCCAAAGCCTAACAAGGGTCTCTGAGGCTTCCAAAAAAATCCATTATGTGAACATTTCTGGGTTCACTTTATCATCAAACTATAAAAGAATCATGTGGGGCATATTCCCTCTGGGCCCCTTGCTGTGATTTTTCCAAGGCTCCATACCTTCAAACTCTTGTCTTCAACAGACTGCAGGCTTAGCTATTGATCTTACCTCCATTCGCACATATGACTAAAGAAACAACATGGAATTTTGTTTTTCTTGTTTGTTGTTGAGTAACACAATCTCAGGCTCCTTGCTAGGCCTTCCCTTTCTCACAGGAAGATGAGTTCTTGTCCATCTTTGTGAATGGTCTGAGACAAGGCATTTTGCCCATGGCTCCAGATACCCCTACTGACTGTTGAGTTAATGCAGATCATCAGAGGTCAGCAGCTTGGACTACAAAAAAATGGAACCTCTGCCTCTCTCCTTCCCTCCCCCCTCCCCCTCCCCCACCTCTCCCTCCCTCCCTCCCCCCCCCCTCTCTCTCTCTCTGTGTAGGGGTGTCTGTTGGCTAGATTTATGTAGCATTAATTTAAGGTTCAGTGTAAATTCACTGCTTTACAGGGGATCCCATTTATAGGTTGTCATCAGAACCAGAAAGAATTGGTCTGTTGGTGGATTGGGAGATGGGAGATATGCATGTATATATAAGGTAAAGTTTCTCTTAATGATTGTTGAGGAAAGGGGTTAATGCCATATAGGACCATGGTAGTGAAAACAGAAGAACGTTAGAGGAAAAAAAAATACAAGAGACACATAAGACATAAACAAAAAAACAATGAAGATCAGGGTGCCAAGTAAAGGCTCCCCAACACTTTGCCTACAACATCCATCTGGTGTTATCCAGGATTACATGACGGAGGGGGGAAAGGGAGGGTATGGGTGTGTCCTCTGTACTTTGTCTCAGCCTCTGGATTTTTCTGTGCCTATACTCAGATGCTAAGATCTCTAACTAGGGCGAGCGTGGCTTGACAATCACATCTGGTATAGCTCTGCGATAACAATCCAAAACTACAAAAATCAACAAAACATGAGACCTACCTGTTCTCTAGCACTGCTCGGGGTATTCATATCAATTTTGTGTGGGTTTTGTCTTGTCTTGAGATTCTTGGAAAACACGGAGTGTAGAATTGTAGAGGAAATGTTGCCGCATTACAGCTGTAGCCTCCCTTGTGGCCTTTAATGACTTCCATAACTTTTCCTCCACTGGATGCCAAAGCAGCACATTTTCAATGAAAGTAAAATCTGTCACGTTTAGCAGCACCATTTTTACTAGGCAGGAGCCATGCATATGAGTCAAAAAGAGGCAGCTGTACCATGGGCTGTGAAACCAAGGAGCTTATGCTCAAACCTCAACAGTGACACCCTTACCACAGATGAATTGCACTCAAGGTTTTTAGTTGGCATTTTTTGCTAGTCAGAAATTACAAATCAGTAAGGGCATACTTAGAGACTGAGTGAATACATGTAGTGTGTGCAGGGTTGTGACGTCTCCATGTAGCAGGGGCCCTTTCATGTAGCCTACTGCCTGTGGGGCACTTCACTTATGTAAAACAGTGACATCATCAGATAATTATTTACCAATGCATTGCCGCCATCAAGAACACAGTTTTCTTTTATTTGTATTTTAAATACATACTGTTTTGATCAATGATCAGGAGAAATGAATCAGAAAGCACATGTCATTGATTATACTGTAGAGTTATATATTAGTAATAATTAAATCATTCCATGGTTTATATTGAGGCTCCCTCATTTGGCTGCATGGTGAGTTTTCATGATAGGCAACATTCATCTACCATTATACGATCATGTAGAACAGTTTCATTGACTCAATGTTCCCCACACCCCATCTAATCATTCTTCCCTCCAAGTCTCATGAAACTCCAGTCTTAGCATGATTATTGGAATTTCACTTAGCAACGTGCATTTATTCAGTCTGCCCTCTACTTCATGACCACTTGTTTCATTTCTGTTGCTGAGAGACTCCACTGTGGAGCTGGACCAAAGCTCATTCACTCACACTGGTTGCTTCCAAAGTTTGGCGATTCTGTGTAGGCATGGGGTGAAATATTCAGCTGGCAACTAGAGCATGTTTCAACTCCTTTGGGTAAACGTCAAATAATAGATTGCTGGATTTTTACTGTACTTAGTTTTGTAAGGTACTATTAAGCCTCTTCTCAGAGTAGCTGGACAAGTCCCAGCTCTGTGTGAAACACTGTTTTGGCTTCTATCGTTCCACAAGTGCTGGAATTTTGTTACATTTCCAGGTATATGGTGATGGATCAGTGCAGGTTAATGTGCAGTACCCTAATAACATACAACCTGTGATGCGTATGATGTGTGAGTATTGTCTTGTGTTTGTATGAGTGCGTGTAAGAACATATATTCATATGTCTTTGTATGTATTCATCATCTGCATATCATCTTTGCAAACTGTCCAGATTTTCTTTTGTCTCTATTTTCACTGTTCTTTTTTCTTTGTTTTTTTTTTTCATTTTATTTTTTCTTTCTATTGAGATCATTTAAAAAAATTTTTAGAGCAGTAGAAATCAGAGCCATGCAATTGTAAGGCAAGCTCTCTACCATTGAGCTTTTCCCTCAGCACCCTGTCCACATATTGTCACCTTGCAAAGTTGCACTGGTAAGCCTCGAACTCTAGCTGAGATTGTAGGCTGCAGCAACAACCCCAGCTTCTACTGTTGGGTCTGAAAGAAGCGTTGTAATTTTGAACAATAGTTCTAGATCAGATGGATGTTTTGAAAATGTTTTCTTTTGGGTTATCTTTCTATTTCCCTCTCTCCTCAGTTTTATTTGTTTGTCTGAGACAGACTCTCCTACTGTAGCCAAAATTAGCCTCGAACTCAGTATGTGGCCCAGACTGACTTCACACTCATGGCCTTCCACCTACTTCTGCTTCCTTGGTGCTGGCTGGGATTCCAGGCATGAGCCACACATCCAAATCTTCATTTTCTGAGTGTCCTTCACAGAGCAAAATCGTTTGAGGTTCTAACTATCAACACTTACTACAGTGATTCTCCTTTAAGTGCTATATTTTAGAAATCATTGGTCTTCCCAAGGTCAACTGGGTTATCAACTCATGTTATCTTACTGAGACTTTTTGGTTAAGTTTTGGGTTTTGGATTCTGGGTTCCTTGTTTGTTTGTTTGTTTGTTTGCCTGCTTTACATAGCAGCATAGAGTCGTTGTGTGCATATGGATATCTAACGGTTCCAGAACATTTTTGAAAGCATTTTCCTTTATTTTTAATAAATCATCTTCATTTGCTTTCCCCATATATTCAAAAATTAATTTTCCATAAATGCAACACAAAAGTATTTTATGACCATTTGTGTGTGTGGGGGGGGGAGAAACAGAAAACAAGACTTTTTTTTTTTTTTTTTTTTTTTAGAAATTAGACACATCTCTTGGCTTTAAGAGAAAAGTGGTGATCAACCAGTAAATAGAGTGACCAGGTGTCAGCCTGTTTCTCAGCCACTAGTAGCATGGCCCTGACTCAGTATTTCCAGAGTGGGAGGTTTGTGGGGGTAAACTCCATGTTTAAGCTAAGTTTCTGAAATAACACATAATTGCCCCTTTCTCAGAGACTGCAAACATACATTTGCCTGCAGAAAACAATGTTGTATTTGTGTGGGAAGCACAGTGATCCCCACACTGCTACTGACATAACTAACCTTGTAGAGCACTCAGCACCCGGGGAGGAAGACTGACTTAGCATCTATGCTCGGACCACCATCTGCTTTCCTCT
Source organism: Rattus norvegicus (assembly GCF_021556685.1). Classification (NCBI taxonomy): domain Eukaryota; kingdom Metazoa; phylum Chordata; class Mammalia; order Rodentia; family Muridae; genus Rattus; species Rattus norvegicus. The sequence goes on from NC_141547.1 coordinate 89,929,188, forward strand.
TTAATAAAGAGAGTGAGTAACCAATTTTCTTGACATCCCTCTACTCTGGGACTGTGGACAGCTTATCATAACCCTCGTATACCACATTTCTCTCCACACAGGTTTTATAGACAGAGAATTTTCCTTGCATGTCCAAGAAAAATAAAAGCAATCATCCTGTAAGAGGAATTTCAGGAACCATAGAACACAAAGTTTATCCCACGAATGACTCCAAGAATGTGACAAGTGTTATCTGCACACTGGTCAAGCCTGCACTGAAAAAAAGGAAGCATTTGCACACATAGTCATGAGCTGCTGCTTCAGTTAACTGTCCTGAGACCACATTGAATAAACTTTTCCTTCAAAGTGATTTCTATGTGGTGGCTGAAGATGGAGGGGCTGACCTCAGCTGGATAGGTGGGCAAGGTCAGTCAGCATTTTCTACAGAGGAGGCTGACAGCAACCAGGAAGCAGAGTTGGTGACCCTAACAGGATGCTTTCAAGGCTTATAGGACAGCAGCAGCAGTTTGCACACAGTTGGCCTTAACGGAAGCAAATGATTTGTACTTTACTTGCCTCAGAAATTGGTCCACACTGAGGGCAGGGGGCACAAGAGCCAGGCGAGAGGAGAGGGTATCCTCGGTTGCTCTGAATACAAAAGAAATGGTTCTTGCAGTAAAATGCTATCATTCCATGCTAACCTCAAACCAATTTTAAAGCATGTCTTAGCATTTCAGGGGTAGATGCCAGCTCTGCTTAGTGTAGAAGCCGTCAAACACAGTGTGTCCAGCAGGCCCCGAGACAGACCTCATAGACTAACACAAGGAGGTGAGGGAATCTCAAACCAAGGGAAACACAGGTAAACTTAAGGATAGTAGCTGACAGCAACTGATTCCACTACCTGCCAAGGACAGTTCCCAGAACTGCCCAACACCTCTGCTGTTGTCTCCATCTTGTTCCCAGGAGACAGATCTATCACTGTCCTGTTGGATGACATTTAAAGATTAAAAACAAAACAAAAGCAAAACCAAAAAGAAAAGCTTGCTCAAACATATTTGAATAAATGGCAATAGTATTATTCTCAACATAAGTTGGATGAAAAGCAGCATATGTAGAAAATATTAATTGTATTTGAAAATATAAAAGACTAAATATATTAACGATTTCAGTTGTGTTAGTAAAGGAATATCTAGGACTATACCTTGACATTCATGAAAAGAATAATAAAAAGAGGTAGTGTTGTGGTAAAATATAAAAAATTAAAAAAAAAGTATTGTTGTCTTTTACCTTGCTAGGTACAGCACTGCGGTGCCCCAATATATCTGCTAGATATCTTGGCGGAAACACATCCCAACTCCATGGCAGCCCAGTGTCTCCTGCTGCTGCACACTTTCCTACACTCAAGCCCTCACATAAAAGAACACACAACACAATAATCTTTGACCGAATTGGTAAGATATAATTGCCCACTTAAACATACAAAATCCGGTACCATCCATCCCTTAAGAACATTGATAACAACCTGTAAATACACAGACGGCTTCCCTCTCTCCCTCTCCTCCTGTCTCCTCCTTTCCTTTCCAGTCTCTTCCTCTTCCTTCAAACTTCTCTCCTACCCATTCTTCCTTCTCCAATGACAGGCCTCCTTCTATCCTGTACCTGCCCCTCACCTGTATTTTATAAATTCAATGGGGAGAAGGTTCTGGTGAAGTCACCTGATTCCTGAGTGCATGACTAGGCAGCTGTCCTTGGGGCAGTGGAATTAGCATCAAAATACAGATAACTCCAGGGCAAACCACAACAAGGTGGTGTGTTGGAGGGGCTGCAGAAATCTCTGTGTACAGCAACCTCTGTATGCAGCAACCTCCGAATGCAACAACCTCTGTGTTCTACCCCACCATGGCACTCTACTGTGAATCACCAAAATAACATCACACATACCCGGGTCTGATCCCACATACCCCGGTCTGAAAGGTAATAGTGTGGATGCCGAATGCTGAGCTATGCAGAGGAGGTGGATGGCGAGCTTTGCAAGGCTGTCAACCACAAAGCTTATGTAAAGCCTTTCTCTCCCTTTTGGGCAAATGCACTGTGCTAAGCCTGCAGTCCTCACTGGCATTCCATCTGGCACATCGTTCATCTGAGATGAAAGAATTATTCCTAGCTGGAATGCTCACCATGGCATGGGCCAGCATTTGCCTGGGGACATAGGGGTGAGAGGAGAACTCACAGTGACAGAAGCAATGTAGGTAGAAAATAGTCTTCACTTATGCACAGGCTTCAATTACTGTAATTAAAAAAAGCTTGTCTTTCCAACAATGATGATTCAGTTCCTATGGTATGCTCATCATGAGTACTTAAAGTTGAATCATCACTTTTAACACTCCATCAAACAAAATCTAATGTAGGAAAGAGATATGCACCATAATTAGTGACTAATCATACCACTTCTTAAAGTTGGTCAATGATCTCTGAACACCTGCTGTTATGTTATGCATGTGTCTCACTCAGTATCCCTGGGGAAGGAGGTAAACTGTGAGATGCTGGAGTAGCCAGTGTGATCCATTACACAGAGCAGAAATGACAATCAATCATACTCTCTTAACATGGTACAACTCCATGTTCCATTTTCTCTGAAGGGAAGGTATCATGTAGATCAGCAGATAAGAGGAGATAAGAGCAGGGGTTCATCTCAGAACTCTTACGGCTTTGCTATTTCAGAGAGATGGCTAGGAGTGGAAAATTACCCAGTAGAGAATTAAGAAACAAACAAAAAAAATTGACAGTGTTTCTCTTCTCCATATCTCCAGAAGGAGACATCAGCAGACATTTCTATGAAATTTCAGATAACAAGATATATTACTTACTTTTACTGCTGCTGTGATAAAATGTCATCAAAGCAACTTACAAAAGAGAGTTTATTTTGGTTTGTGTTTCCAGAGAAAGAATGAGAGAGAAAGAGAGAGAGAGAGAGAGAGAGAGAGAGAGAGAGAGAGAGAACGAGAACAGAGAGCATCATGGTAGGGAGGCATAGCAAAAGAGATACAAAACGAGACATGGAGAAATCATACCTCAACCACTAGAAGAAAACCAAGAAAGAACACTGAAAATGAGTGAGACCACAGACACACAAAGCCTCTCCTGGTGAGATTCTTCCTACAACACCGCTCTATGTCCCCAGAGTTTCATGATCTCACACAGCAGTCCTGGGACCAAGCAATCAAACACATGGGCTAGCAGAGACAATTTTACTCCAACCTCCATGTAAGATCAAGGAACAAAGTAACTGGACAAATATGTACAAAATCAAGGGTGGGTGCCAGGCCTGAAATGTGGCTCCATCACTGTACAAAGACAACAGTTCTTTGGCTTAGTGTCAAGAGAACAAGTTATTCAGGTGTCCTGAGGAGTCAAGCTTTTCTGGTTGCCCATATGAAGCATGAATACTCACATCTGAGTCTGTCTGTCTGTCTCTGTCTGTCTGTCTGTCTTTTTTCTTTTTATTTCTTTTGGATCGGATGACAAATATTTTTGATGCACAGAGAGAAAAGCATATTGTTTGGTTCCCATGAAAAACTGATAGAACATTTTTATCAATATTAATGATCATTGTAGTTAGAACCTATAATGACCTCATGAGCTCGTGTTCTGAGCACTTCATTTTGAGCTGTAGTTTTATTTTGAAGGCTGGAAGGCCTTTAGGCTGTGGGGCCTCCCTGGAGGAAGTGGGTCATCAGAGCCAGATCTTTGCTTCTCTCTGACTCTTTTCCAGGTCTGATCCTCCACAAGGTGAGCTGAAGCTGCTGTACATCTCTGCTTCCAGTGATGGAGTTGCACTGCCATTCTCTCCCCACCAGGATGGACTGAAATCTGTTGGAATCCATGAGATAAAATCTATCTTTCTTCCTCCCTCTTAAGCTTTGTGTCAGGTGTACCATTTGAATAAGACCCAATGAACAAACACAGAAAACAAAAGAGTGGTCACCATCAAAGACAAAAGAGCTGAAAGGAAAAAAACCTGATCATGACAATAAGGGAAACTGAATCAAATGTCAGCTGAGTGGAAGAGACTTCTCACAGGTGAAATGTGGGCCTCGGGTGCCTGAGGCCTTAGATGTGCCACCATGAGAATCCTGTTAAGTAGGTTTGTATCATCATTGACCAGTGCTTGTGACAAAACGACTTTCAGTCCTAGGCTTGAGTCAAGCAAAGACGTTTACTAAAGGAGCTCTGACAGCCTAGACAGCACAAAAGACAGAACATGGGGAGCAGAGCCCAGGCTGAAGTAGGACTATGGCAGTTTGCCACGGTACTGCTGACTTCTAAGTCATAGGATAAGAAGAGCGTTGAAACAGCTTTTGATAAGTTTCCAGCAAAGAAGCCACAGTAACCTTGAAAGAGGTGTTATTTTAAGGCACAATTTACTAACTAATACAACTTTACTACTTTCTATTCTCCTATGTACCTGAAATTGAGTGCATGCATTTTTAGTATTTAAAAAAAGCTCCGGTGTTATGAAATAGTCACAATTTTTGCATTATATGCATATTGTTTTGCATAGCTTCAGCTCAGCTCAGAGATTGATGTTAATGGTACTGTACAAACATGAAAGGTGACAGATGCCTGTATTACGGATTTACTCTTTGCAAAAGATCTTAAAGTGGCGTGTACTGTTTCAGCTTTGAAGGCTGGAGCTAAGACTTGGGGTAGTTAAGCTCTCAGGGATCAAAGACCACTGCAGTGCTAGCTAGACTTTAGATTTGAACGCGGTCTCATTAATATCAGACTTTAGCTCTCAACGGTACCGCAGTAGTTTATTTCCCACTGCTAAAATGAAATGGAAAAGCCAGACACCTTTTAAAACAAAGATGTTTGTTTAGCCTCAAAGCTAAATCTTAATATCAGGCAGTCTCTTTTAGTTTGGCTCTGCTGAAGGCCCCTTGGCTACATCATCGGATAGCAGATATAATCTTGAGAGCAATTCTTGTGATAGGGAAATTACAGAGCCAGTGAGGAAGCCAAAAAGTGTGGGAGGCGGGGGGGGGGTGCCTTGCTCTTTCATGCTGTTTTATTTTAACCATGGTTGTCCTCATAATCACATCATCATCAACAACAACATCAATCGTCATCACCATCATCATCTTAGTCATCATCATCATCACCATCATCATCATCATCAGAATCATCATCATCATCACCATCATCATCAGAATCATCATCATCATCACCAGAACCATCATCATCACCATCACCATCATCATCTTAGTCATCATCATCATCACCATCATCATCATCATCAGAATCATCATCATCATCACCATCATCATCAGAATCATCATCATCATCACCAGAACCATCATCATCACCATCACCATCATCATCAGAATCATCATCATCATCACCACCACCAGAATCATCATCCTCTTCCTCTTCCTCCTCCTCCTCCTCCTCATCATCATCATCATCAGAATAGAATGCTACTTTCTATCCCAGGCTGACAATCTTCCTACCAAAACCTCCTAAATACTGGGATTATAGGTGGGTAGCACCATGTCTAGCTAATTGCATGTTTTTCATAACAAATTGTTCCCTCAGGAGATGCATTAGTCTCCCTTAAGTATGCTTTCCCTACTCACCTTACTACTCTGCTCCAAGTCCCAGCACTTAGATGGGGCAGCACCTTTCACCTCATGACCTGGGGACCAAGCTTCCAAGACTGAGCTCCTAGCAAGCCAAATTATTGTAAACACCTCAGGAAAGAGTCTACATACGTAAGAGAACACCAGTCAAGGGCCTTTGCTGAAGCTGAACGTCCTCCCGAGCCAGGCATCCAAGACCCTAAATTCACTGTTAAGTTATTGCTTAAAATGAGGATTTGGAATTTATAGTAATTTTAATAATATTATTTCTAGTATTTGATCCTTTCCTCTGTATAATATACACAGAAGACAAGGGATTTGCCTCTGTTGAATTTTCATGCTGATATTTACCTTATTTTATTTCAATGTGTAAGTTATATTATCTCTTTGTATTTTCTATGAAGGAAGACTGGTGCACAGAGAAGTTAATTAGTTCATTGCAGGCTACACAGCAGTAACTAGCAGAGTGGTGTCCGGCTCTAGATCTATCCTTAGTCTTAACACTGGTATATGTGTGCTGAGCTGTGTCCTTGTGTTTCTCTGGCTCCCATCTCTGCCCTTCGCTCAGTTGGACTCTGTCCCTCACCTGTTTCACATCTACTCTATCATTTCCTCCATAGACTCCAGCTCCCACTTGTTTTGAATTCACTCTGACCATTGCATCTATGCCTTGCTAAGATCCTGTTGCTATTCCTGGTCTGTACATCCCAGAGCTGCCTCACCTAACACCAGTACTCCTGTAGCAAGCCTGGGATGAATCCATATTATCTATGTTCACCCCCAAATGCCCATCTCCCTAAGCTCCTATCTCTGTTCCCAATCTACCCAAGTAAATGTTCCAGGACTGAAAGAGACAAGTTAATTCCAGCTCATGCCAAAGAAGGTTTCACCTTGGGTATTTTACACTGTGGGATGAAGTCTACAAGTGTCATCTAACTTAACCTTCTGAGCAGAAAGAGCCAAGTCTCAAGTTCCTTTGTTGTTCTTTTGCTTGCCCTTTGGATGAGTCTTTTGGTGTTGACCTTAGGAATTGAGGTGCATGGCAAACATGGGTCATAATCCCGAGCTCCTAACATACTGGTTCCACGTGACTACTGCTTAGTAGATTCCAGCGATTCCTCAAAGTCTGAATGCACAATCTTGATTTCCCAAGCTGCAGTGTGGGAATGGACCAGAGACCTCAAGGAGACAATAGCTAGCACAAAGACCTTAGACGATTCTATACATGTGTCCAAAATGGACTGTAAGGTGCTAAGCCCTATCCTTTACTTTTATCTTTGCTCTGGTTGGAGAGCTGGGTGTTTTGCTCCAACTTCACTTTCAGACATTGTCATCTATACACCAGGTGACAGAGAAGAAAGCTGACCGTGTATTACATCAAATGATTTAGACATTCAATTCTATAAACTAAGTAAATCCTCTCACTTTAAAATAGTATTGCTAACTACTTGAGGATTACATTAGAGTTATACAAACCCAGCTATTGCAGTTACTTACTAGTGTAAAATATGAAGGCCCTGGCATGTCCAGCTAACCCAAACCAAGCTCAGGATTTGAAACTTTGACTATAACCCATAATGAACATATCAAAGTTCCTCTCATTTTCTTCCTTTCTTCTTCCCTAGGTGACAGATTCTGAATGCCATGTCTTCCATTCCCTGTGGTTTTATCATTATTATATTTAATATAATTTGTACTTATTTCTAAATTATCAAGAAATAAATACATACACATACATACAAATATCTGTACATTGAACATTTCCAACCTAAAAATTCCAAATCCACTCTATAACAAAATCTGAAACTTTTGGAGCCCCAACATGACACAAGAAGAAAATGATAAACCATAAAATTTCCTTCATATACAAAATTACTAAAAAATATCTTATAAAATTATCTTTAAGCTATTATATAACAAATATAAGAATAAATTAATTTCATGTTTACATGTTATATATCTCTGAGAAAATAACATTATATGTAATGAAATATGTATCACCATGACATATCTTTATGTATATGAAAATATAAAATATAATAATAAATTCTAAAGTATAAGCATTACTGTTTGCAATTATGTCAGATATGGGATACCCTAACATGACTGATTATGTACACATATCCATGCATACACCCATGTGTCAGATACCTTACCCTGTGTAATTTTTGTATATTTTCTATTTTCTCTGGTGTACAATTAACTGTTTTTCTCCAGGGCTTACTGCCTCAGTCGGCTAACTTAGAACTAGTTCTGGAAGCTTCTAGCCTCCATACAATCTAATCTAGGCCTGGAATGTTTTCAGTCTCTGAGACTTGCTGCTGAATGAGCTCATCCTTTCTTGTTCTTTCTAAACTCTAGCGAGAAGGTTCAACTAGCTGTACCAGCTCAATCTCCTCTCCAAACTGACTGATTTAATATGGTTCCTCTCACTAGGTCTCTCCTAAATTACTCTGCGTGACCTCAAACTTATCAATCTTCTGGCTCCTGCTTATTCTCTGACTCATTCTGCCTTCACCTGTGTCTAGCTTGCTCTCTCTTCACCTTGCCTCTATAAAACTCGCCCACTAAAACATCCTCCTTCTTCCCTTCCCCCACCTTCTTTTTCTGCACTGAGAATTTGGCATATCTCTATTCTGCCAAATCTTTCCCTGAATCATCACTCTGTCTACTACTCAATTCAACATCCCATTCAAACTCGGGTGCTTCTTTCTACAAACTAACTTTACCTTCTTTGGGATTAAAGGTGTGTACTATATGTACGCCTGTAAGTAAGAGGGATTAAAGGTGTGTGGGTGTGTTAAGGCAGAGTCACACAACCATAGAAACAGTTTTTTCCCCAGTAAAGAACAAAATCTCAGGGTTCACAGTGTGATCAAATATCTTGCAACACTGTAGGCTTGGAATGATTCCTCCATAGTTTTGCCTTCTGTCAGAACATACCTGTTTGAGTTGCCAATGGCTGCTCTATCGTGGAAATATCCCTTAGCTACAAAGCCTATGCTGCAGGGCATAGGTGGTGGACATTGCTAGTTTTCATTTTTATAAACAAGGAGGCTGTGAATGTCTTTGCTCTCATCTTTGGAACACATGCCTATATTTCCTTCAAGAATATCAAAACAAGAAGAACAGAAGTTACAGAACAAAAAAGATGTTTTTACTTTGGGGAACAAGCTCTAGCTGCTTCCTATAAAAAAATTACCAAATCCCCCACCAGTATGTGTCTGTGCTCTCTAGACAGATCTACAGACTATCGGGAGCTACTGAAAGATTCTCAAACCCTAATCTGTGATCTTGGTTTTTCATTCTTTCCTCACTGCTGCTACTGCAGACTTCCTTGTGTGTGTGTTAGATTTTCAAGATGTCTGTTCAGGCCTCTTCCCATTTTCCTCTTGACCATCATGCTGATGATGGGCCTGTCACCATGGAAATTGCCTGAGCATCCTCCTTCAGAGAAACAGGATCATAACTTTTCCAAGCCTCTTACTGATTCCTCTCACTAATGGTACCTGTGATAAGATCCCCCTCAGAAGACCTTGGGATGAGACATCATCACATTGAAGGAGACTTAAAGCAAACGAATGGGAAGATGAAATTGTAGTCTGTCCTAGAATATGTTTTAACTGGTCCCATCTTAAATACCTCATCTGGTTCCAATGATTTCCTTGAAACCTGTGGTGGGTGATTTACTCTGTATCTTCAAGCCTGCACATTTCCGAACTTCCTTCTGGTGATAATATTATAGTCAGAAAACCAAAGCATTTAGCAAGAACAAAGAAACTTATGAGTATATATCTATTCTCTGCAATGCACACTGAACCATTAATATTGGCAGAACCCCCCCGCCCCGAGCAAGGTTAGTGGAAGCAAAGAGGCCCTCCAGAGGTAGGAGGCCTGGGGGACATAGAGAATAAATGAGCTAGAACTGAAACCCAGGATGTAGGTATAAAGCTCATGAAAGATATAGTAAAGCAGTACAAAGCAAAGGAGAAAGAAGAGATTGTCATTGGGTGGAATTGATAGAGGTGCTGGAAAACCTGTTATCAAAAAAAGTAAATAAATAAAAATAAAAGCATAATTTTCTAAGAAGAAGGGACTCAGGAAAGACTGGCAACAAAGGGCAGCAACACACAAGGTTCATATGATTCCAAGGGCTGTAACTATGTATTCCAGGTGAGATCCAGGACTCTCTAGACATTAAATATGTGCAAGCATATATACATATATGTATATATGCAGCTATGTGACAGGAACCTGGTGCCAGAAGCAAGTGAAGCTTCTACTGTCTCTTCAGGTTCCCTGGGGCTTCTGGCCTTAGATCAACCTTATAAGGATTCCTCTCATGTCCCACCACCCCACAGTATCCACTTGTACCCATTTCCCTGCAGATAGTGTAAGTTTTTCTTTTTTCTTTTTTCTTTTTTCTTATTTCTTTTTGGAGCTGGGGACTGAACCCAAGGCCTTGCGTTTGCTAGGCAAGTGTTCTACTACTGAGCTAAATCCCCAACCCAAGTTTTTCTTTTTCGCTGTGGAAAAAAACCCATGTCTATATGACTATATAGCATATTTCCTTTTCCTCTGGCTTTTCATGCATCACCTAGGTTGGTTACATACTACTGATATTGAGAACAGTTCCTTAATAAACACAAATGCAGAGGTGCCCCTGTGACATGTTGATCTGGACGATCTTATTCGACCCCATAACTACCATGTATAGTAAGTGTAGGTATTTTTCCCATATTTTTCAGTAAGAGCATTGAAGATTAAAGTCTTGAGAATGCGCAGAAATGATAATCATTGGAGAATACTGAAATGCTGTTTACTTCAAGGTATTCATTTTACTTTGTAAAGCTGTGTAAAATTATTGTGCTGTGCCTTTATAAATATGGGTTAAATCAAAAGGAAAATAATTAAAATGTACACATATACATAAAGACTGTGGATATTTTCCTAAGCCTCTCAGAGAGCTGCTAGGAGATGGGGAATTTTGCACCTAAACCTTTAGAACAGAGTTCATGAGCTTAACCACCAGCCTTGCCTTTGCCAGAGGGAACCAGGGAATATGCTGTAGCTGCCTCACTGGTTATGCTGTTTTAACCACCAACAGACAGACTTCAAACTCCTAGTGCTCTCCTGCAGATAAAACATGGAACACATCTATAGCATTTATTCAAATAAAAAAACCAATACTCTAACTTAAATAATACAGAAATGAGGAGGAGGGTATAGTTTTGATAGAAGCTACACCCTTCAGCAAAATGCCTGCTATCACTCATATCTTCCACCAAGTCAGTCTTTTCTGAGTGACTGTGAGATTTCATTAGTACCTCATGCCATGGGGCCATTTGGTCTCCGCTAGGTAAAAGCACATGGCGTATGAACCAGATTTCCCTGGTACTTGCCCCCATTAACTGTAACATAGAAGGAGACATTTCTCAGTACCAAGTCAATTACAAAGTCTTTTGTGCAGTAAGATGCCTGAATACACTGAGGTATAAGCTATCATAATGGAAAATAGGCTCCAGGTTGAGAAATACTTCGACTTTTAGCTCTGTCCAACCACATTCTTCAGCTAGAATGCAAACACCTTCCTCTGTGCTAAGAAGCTGTGCAGAGAAAAAGGAGCACCATAGGAGTAAATAGAAAGGCCTAAAATAGAAAGATTATAGAAACTGTGACATCTTGGCCAACTCTTGGCAAAGCTGTTATGTTGAAAAAGAGAAGGGGTTGCCAGGTAGAATAAAGAAAAGACACAGAGCATGAAAGAACATGGTATGTGAACAAAGCACAAAGAATATATAATGTGTTAGAAATATGGGAGAGAAAAAGAGGGTAGAGAAGCATGTAGAAGTTAAATGGAGACACATACCTGTGTCTATTTATCATTCTTCTATCTACCTAAGTAGTATATATATATATATATATATATATATATACATATATATATACATATATACCCACATTTACATATGTATTTACCCCTTTTACATAAAGATTTCAGAGTTTACATATATCTACATCTTTATAATCTACGCTTATATCTCCATATCTTTGTCAAACATCTCTACCTCTCTACCTCCATGCACATTAATTTATCAACATCTATATCATCTAAACTTGCATCCATATCTCTGTGTACACATAGTCTGCACGCATAGCCACAAACGTGCCTATATTTCTATGTGTATCTACATTTATCTGATTTCATCTACACTTCCGCCTTTGCCAATTCCACATTTACCTCATCATTTAATTCCACAAGTACACCGATATATGTCTGTGTCTGCATCTCCTCTATCCATACCTACAACCACATCTCTGTCAATGTCTTTGTGCTTACATTTACAACGACACTCTCTTCTATATTGGTTTGTCTCCATTCTCATAGCAATATAAGCCTTACATGTCCTGCATGGCTATAGGGACTGACCTAACTGAGGTATTGAGGGAATGAAGAAAGGATTGACACACGGACACAGAAAAATTAGAATCAGGTAGACTGGGCTCTCTAATGGAGAAGCCACAACACCCTGGAAGCCCAGTATGTTAAGTACATTGGAACAGAGAAGTGAGGTTATTACGTATAGCTGAATAAGGAATCGGGATTTATTGTATACATATGAATCGAGGAGGCAGGAAAAACTAATCAGCACAGTCTTCAGGCCATGTCTGGGGCAAGACAACTACACTGCGGCAGACATTTTCTGCAGTACACTCCCAACATTGCAACTCAGACTCAGAGAAGTCTTTGCCATTCCTCTTATCCTCACTTGTAAAAGGCTTTGCCACTCTCCTGAGGCTGAGACTTTTGGGGGTCACTGATAAGGCTGTGTCCATGTAAAACAAAACATATTTACTCAGGGCTTCACTAAACCTGCATTTAAATAATGCACATACATATGCACATACATAAATAAACATATGTGACTATTCGTGATTTGCAGTGTCTTCTTCCAGGAAAGAGAGAAAGACTTTAGTATGTCACCAAAGATATTGTGCTTCCATTTCTTATGGCACTACTTGTGCTAGAAATGCCTCAGCCATTTTTGAAATAAGTTCAAGACTTTCCAGAGGTAGCTGACTGGGCTTTTAGTATCAGATATGAATTCTCTTCCACTGAGAATATATTAAGTCCAATTATATAGCTGTTGTTTATCCCCTGTATGTAATTGCCGATACTGCACCATTGGGGGTGTATTATTAGGTCACTCATTGTTGTAATTTACAGCATTTACTTTTCTTTCTTTCTTTCTTTCTTCCTTCCTTTCTTTCTTTCTCTTTCTTTCTTTCTTTCTTTCTTATTTTTAACAGGTCGAGCATTATTTACTTATTTTCTTAATTGGGTATTTTTATTTACGTTTCAAATGATATTGCCTTTCCTGGTTTCCCATCCATAAGGCCCCTATCCCATCCCCCTCTCTCTTCTTCTATAAGAGTGTTCCCCCTCCCCAACAACACCCCCTTCCCAATTCCCTGCCCTGACATTCCCCTACCCTGGGTGGGGGGTCAATCCTTGGCAGGAACAAGGGCTTCTCCTTCCATTGGTGCCCAACAAGGCCATCATCAGCTACATATGCAGCTGAAGCCATGGGTTAATCCATGTATAGTCTTTAGGTAGTGGTTTAATGACTGGGAGTTCTGGTTCGTTGGCATTGTTGTACTTATGGGGTTGCAAGCCCTGTCAGTTCTTTCAGTCCTTTCTCTAAATCCTCCAATGGGGATCCCATTCTCAGTTCAATGGTTTGCTGCTAGCATTCGCCTCTGACATGCCCTGGCTATGCCTCTGTCAGCTTTTACCTCTTGTCAGCCTGCACTTCTTAGCTTCATCAATCTTATCTAGTTTTGGTGACTGTATATATTTGGGCTAAATACACATGTAGGGCAGGCTCTGAATGGCCATTGCTTCAGGCTCTGCTCCAAACTTAGCTACCATATCCCCTCCTATGAATATTTTGTTTTCCTTTTTAAGAAAGAGTGAAGCATCCGCAGTTTGCTCATCCTTCATCTTCAGCTTCATGTGGACTGTGCATTGCATCTTGGGTAATTTGAGCTTTTGGGCTAATATTCACTTATCATTGAGTGCATACCATGTGTGTTTTTTTTGTGATTGGGACCTTACTCACTATGATATTTTCTAGTTCCATCCATTTGCCTGTGAATTTCATGAAGTCATTGTTTTTGATGTCTTAGTAGTACTCCATTGTGTAGATGTACCATATTTTCTGTATCCATTCCTCTGTTGAAGGCATCTGGGTTCTTTCCAACTTCTGGCTATTATAAACAAGGCTACTATAAATATAGTGGCACATGTGTCTTTGTTATATGTTGAAACATCATTTGGGTATATGCCCAGGAGTGGTATAACGGGCTCCTGGTAGTACAATGTCCAATTTTCTGAGGAACATCCAAAGTGATTTCCAGAGTGGTTGTACCAGCTTGCAATAATGGAGGAGTATTCCTCTTTCTCCATATCCTTGCCAACATCTGTGGTCACCTGAGTTTTTGATCTTAACCATTCTGACTGGTGTGAGGTAGAATCTCAAAGTTAGTTTGATTTGCATTTCCCTCATGACTAAAGATGTTGAACATTTCTTTAGGAACTTCTCAGTCATTCGATATTCCTCAGCTGAGACTTCTTTGTTTAACTCTGTACACCATTTTCAATAGGGTTATTTGTCTCTCTGGAGTCCAACTTCTTGAGTTTTTTGTGTATATTGGATAATAGCCCTCTATCAAATGTAGGATTAGTAAATATCTTTACCCAATCTCTTGGTTGCTGTTTTGTCCTAATGACAGTGTCCTTTGTATTACAGAAGCTTTACAGTTTTATGAAATCCCATTTGATGATTATTTATCTTAGAGCAAAAGCCATTGGTGTTTTGTTGAGGAAATTTTTCCCAGTGCCCATGTGTTTGAAGCTCTTCCTCATTTTTTCTTCTATTAGTTTGAGTATATATGTTTTGATGTGGAGGTCCTTAATCCACTTGGATGTAAGCTTTGTACAGGGCCATAAGAATGGATCGATTTGCATTCTTCAACATGTTAACCTCCAGTTGAACCAGCACCATTTCTTGAAAAATGCTTTCTTTTTTCCATTGGCTTAAAAATGCTATCTTTTTTCCATTGGATTGTTTCAGCTCCTTTGTCAAAGGTCAAATGACCATAGGTTTGTGGGTTCATTTCTGGATATTCAATTCTATTCCACTGATCTACCTGCCTATCTCTGTACCAATATCATACAGTTTTTATCACTATTGCTCTGTGATATTGATTGAGGTCAGAGATGGTAATTTCCCCAGAAGTTCTCTTGTTGTTAAGCATAGTTTTTGCTATCCTTTTTTTTTTTTTTTTTTGGTATTCCAAACGAATTTGCAAATTGCTCTTTCTAACTTTATAAAGATTTGAGTTGGAATTATGATGGAGATTGCATTGAATCTGTAGATTGCTTTTGGCAAAATGGTCATTTTTACTATATTAATCCTGCCAATCCATGAGCATGGGAGATCTTTCCATCTTCTGAGATCTTCTTCAATTTCTTTCTTCAGAGACTAGAAGTTCTTTCATACAGATCTTTCACTTGCTTGGTTAGAATCGCACTGAGGTATTTTATATTATTTGGGACTATTGTGAAGGGTGTGGGATGATGTCACAGGTGAGGCAGGTACAAGATAGAATGGGGCCTGTCATTGGACAAGAAGGAAAGATGGGCGGGAGAAAAGTTTGAAGGAAGGGGAGGAGACGGGAAAAGAAGAGGGGAGAAGACAGCAGAGTAGCTGCAGGACAACATGGAGGCTGACGTTAAGAATCCATGCTGTACCTTCAAAGGTTATGAATGTTCTTAAGGGATGGATGTGTAAAGGGCTTTAATTGGATCAAAGGTTATTTTGTTATGTAGTCTTTCACGTAGAGATTTAATCGTAAGAAGGTGTGCTGTGACTAGAGACACTGGGCCACCGCAGAACTGGGATGTGTACTTCTGGCAAAATATCTACCAGATATCTTGGGGCACTGTGATGCCAGACCTAGCAGGTAAAAAGACTGTTTTACTTATTAAAATTTTACAACAACAGAAGGGTGTCATTTCCCTAATTTCTTTCTCAACGCGTTTATCCTTTAAGTAGAGGAAGGCTACTGATTTGAGTTAATTTTATACCTGTTCACTTTGCTGAATTTGTTTGGTTCTATCATGAAATTTCTGGGGTCCCTTAAGTGTACTATCATATCATCTGCAAAGTGATATTTTGCCTTCTTCCTTTCCAATTTGTATACCCTTGACCTCCTTTCGTTGTCTGATTGCTCTGGCTAAGTCTTCGAGTACTACATTGGATAGGTAGGGAGAGAGTGGGCAGCCTTGTGTAGTTCCTGATTTTAGTAGGATTGCTTCAAGTTTCTCTCCATTTAGTTTAATATTAGCTACTGGTTTTAGTTCAGCTACTGGTTTGCTGTATATTGCTTTTACTATGTTTAACTATGAGCCTTGATTCCTGATGTTTCCAGGACTTTTATCAGGAAGGGGTGCTGAGTTTTGTCAAATGCTTTCTCAGCATCTAATGAAATGATCATGTGGTTTTTGCCTTTGAGATTGTTTATATAATGGATTATGTTGATGGATTTCCATATATTGAACAATCCCTGCATCCCTGAGATGAAGCCTACTTGATCATGATGGATTATCTTTTTGATGTGTTCTTGGATTCGATTTGGAAGAATTTTATTGAGTATCTTTGCACCAATATTCATAAGGGAAATTGGTCTGAAGTTCTTCTTCTTTGTTGTGTCCTTGTGTGGTTTAGGTATAAGAGTAATTGTGGCTTCATAGAAGGAATTGGGTAGTGCTCCTTCTGTTTCTATTTTGTGGAATAGTTTGAACAGTGTTGGTATGAGGTCTTCTATGAAGGGTTGATAGAATTCTGCACTAAATCCATCTGGTCCTGGGCTCTATTTGGTTGGGGAACTTTTAATAACTGCTTCAATTTCTTTAGGAGTTATAGGGTTGTTCAGATGTTTTATCTGTTCCTGATTTAACTTTGGTACCTGGTATCTGTCTGGATAATTGTCCATTTCCTCCAGATTTTCCAGTTTTGTTTTTTGAGTATAGGCTTTGTAGTAGGATTTGATGATTTCTTTCAATTTCCTCAGATTCTGTTGTTATGTTTCCCTTTTCATTTCTGATTTTGTTAATTTGGATATTGTCTCTGTGCCCCGCTGGTTAGTCTGGCTAAGGGCTTGTCTATCTTGATTCTTTGTCTAGTCCTTTTTGTTTCTGTTTGGTTGATTTCAGTCCTGAGTTTGATTATTTCCTGTCTTCTACTCCTCTGGGTGTATTTCTTCTTTTTCTTCTCGAGTTTTTAGGTGTGCTGTTAAGCTGCAGATGGATGGATGCTCTCTCCTGTTTCGTTTTGGAGACACTCAGAGCTATGAGTTTTCATCTTAACACTACTTTCATTGTGTCCCATAAGTTTGCGTATGTTGTACCTTAACTTTCATTAAACTCTAAAAAGTCTTTAAATTTCTTTCTTAATTTCTTCCTCGATGAAGTTATCATTGAGTAGAACGTTCTGCAGCTTCCATGTGAATGATGGCTTTCTGTTGTTTTTGTTGTTTGAAGACCAGCCTTATTCCGTGGTGATCTGATAGGATGCATGGGATTATTTCAATCTTCTTGTGTCTGTTGAGGCTTGTCTTGTGATCAATTATATAGTCAATTTTGGAGAAGGTACCATGAATTTTTGAGAAGAAGGTATATTCTTTTGTTTTAGGACGAAATATCTGTTAAGTCCTTTTAGTTCATAACTTCTGTTACTTTCTCTATGTCTCTGTTTAGTTTCTGTTTCCATGATCTGTGCATTGATGAGAGTGGGGTGTTGAAATCTCCCACCATTACTGTGCAAGGTGCAATGCGTGCTTTGAGCTTTAGTAAGGTTTCTTTCATAAATCTAGGTGCCCTTGCATTTGGAGCATAGCTATTTAGGATTGAGAGTTCATCTTGGTGGATTTTTCCTTTGAAGAATATGTAGTGTCTTTCCTTATCTTTTTGATAACTTTTGGTTGAAAGTTGATTTTATTCGATAATAGAATACTCCAGCTTGTTTCTTGGGACCATTTGCTTCGAACATTTTTCCAGCCCTTTACTCTGAGGTAGTGTTTGTCTTTGTCATGGAGATGTGTTTCCTGTATGCAGCAAAATGCTGGGCCCTCTTTCCATATCCAGTCTGTTAGTCTATGTCTTTCTATGCGGGGACTGAGTCCAGTGATACTCAGAGATAATAAGAAATAGTGATTGTTGTTTCCTGTTATTTTTTGTTGTTACAGGTGGAATTATATTTGTGTGGCTCTCTTCTTTTGGGTTTGTTGCAATGAGTTTATGATCTTGCTTTTTTGTAGGCTTTAGTTTTCCTCCTTTTCTTGGAGTTTTCCATCTACAATCCTTTGTAGGGCTGAATTTATGGGAAGATACTATATGAATTTTTTCATGGAACATATTTTGGTTTCTCTATCTATGTTAATTGAGAGTTTTGCTGAATATAGTAGCCTGTGCTGGCATTTGTGTTCTCTTAGCATCTGTATGATATCTGTCCAGGATCTTCTGGCTGTCATAATCTCTGGTGAGAAATCTGGTGTCATTCTTATAGGTCTGCTTTTATTTTTATTTTTTTAGTTGACCCTTTTCTCTTACTGTTTTTAATATTCTTTCTTTGTTTTGTGTGTTTGGTGTCTTGACTATTATGTGACAGGAGGAATTTCATTTCTGTTCCAATCTATTTGGAATTCTTTAGGCTACTTGTATGTTTATGGGCATCTCTCTTTAGGTTAGGGAAGTTTTCTCCTATAATTTTGTTGAAGATATTTACTGGCCCTTTAAGTTGGGAGTCTTTGCTCTCTTCTATACCTACTATCCTTAGGTTTGATCTTCTCTTTGTGTCCTGAATGTCCTGGATGGTTTGGGTTAGGAGCTTTTTGCATTTTACATTTTCTTTGATGATTGTGTCAATGTTTTCTATGGTATCTTCTGTCCCTGAGATTCTCCCTTCTGTCTCTTGTATTCTGTTGGTGATGCTTTTGTCTATAACTCCTGGTCTCTTTCCTAGATTTTCTACCTCCAGGGTTGTCTCCATTTTCTCCCTTTGTCATTCCTTTATTGTTTCTATTTTCATTTTTAAATCATGGATGACTTTGTTTAATTCCTTCACCTATTTAGTTGTGTTTTCCTGTAAGTCTTTAAGGACTTTTTGTGTTTCCTCTTTAAGGGCTTCTACTTGTTTGCCTGGGCTGTCCTGTACTTCTTTAAGGGAGTTATTTATGTCCTTCTTAAAGTCCTCTATCATCATCATGAGATGGGATTTTAAATTCAAGTCTTGCTTTTCTGCTGTGTTTGGATATCCATTGCTTGCTTTTGTGGGAGAACAAGGCTCTGATGAAGTCAAGTCGTCTTGCTTTCTGTTGCTTAGGTTCCTTCACTTGCCTCTCACCATTGTGTTGTCTCTGGGGTTAGCTTGTCTTGCTATCTGTGTCGCTGCCTTGACTCTCCTAAGCCTGTATGTCAGCACTCCTGTGGACCTGTTTTCTTTCAGCCATGTCTGGGTACTGAGAGCTGTTCAACTGGGTCAGCATCTGGTGCAGGTAGAAACTTGAAGGGTCGTGTCCCAAACTGCTCCCGGGTTTGTGTGCCCTGATGCCCCAAGACAGGTTGCTCAGAGCAGAAAAGTTGGTCTTACCTCTGCTCTCAGTTGTGTCAGCATTCTTGACACCTGGCTTTCAGCTCTGGGTGCAGGCAGAAACTGGAAATCTCCTGCCCCTGACTGCCTCTAGGTTCCTATGCCCAGAGGGTACAGAGGGCATTAGGCGGGTTCCTCTTGGGCCAGGAAGGTGTAGTCTCCTATGATCTCTCAGGACTGTCTGCACTTCTGAGAATCTAGCTCTCTCCCCCATGGACTTGGGTACAGACAGGACTTACTTTTCTTGCTTGGTACATTTTGCAGTACCTTCCAATACTATGAAAGCCATTCTGAAGGATGGGTCTTCCAAATCAGTTCCAGCTCAAATTGTCCAAATCCTGTTTTTTAAGTATTTGGTATCTTCAGGTTCTGTGAAGCAACCAAGGACAATGGTGATATCTTATTTTGTTTGGTGAGTCTATTAAATACCCACAGTTCCAAAGTAGATTTTTCTTGGTTAACACTGGAGTTTTTGTTAGATAGTCTATGAATGATTTAGAGTGAGAATTATTGTCCCATGTGATGTAGCCATTTAAACTACAGAGAGCAGAGTCAGAGACACAGAAAGAGACAGAGAACAAGACACAGAGACAGAAACAGCAAGAGACATAGAGTGTATTTTTATGCATGCTTGTAAAATAGGTTGTCCTAAAACATTTTCAATCATTCTTAGTGTTATTTATCTTGCCTTGCTCCTTTCCCTGCTTTGTCCTCTTATCTCTTTTTCAGATAAGCCCTCTCCCCTTACCCTTTTATAGCACCTATGTTCTACTATTCCTCCTCTTTGTAGATCCTTCTCTTCTCCTCACACCATAGTCCTTTCCTACCTTCCTGACTTCTATGGTTATTCCACTTTATATTTTCATACTTAAGTATTCTATGATCATGTGTGAGGTCTGTCTTTGGGGGTCTGGGTTATTTCAGATATATAGTATATTTTTAATTATACCTTTTGTTTTCTTGATTTTTTTGTATTTTTTTTATATTCTTGATATTAGCCACTTATTTCATATACAGCTAAAAAAGAAAGAGTCTTTCCTAATTTTCAGGCTTTCTTTACACTAAATTCATTGTTTCATTTGCTTTACAGAATTTTTTTTAATGAGGCCCCATTCTTGGCCTGGATTCTGCAAAAAATGTCATCAAATACAGAAAGTCTTTCCCTGCACTTAGGTCTTGTAGGCTATTGACTGTGTTTATATTTAACAGTTTCATAGTCTTTTATCCATTTAGGGTTGATTTTTCTTCCAGCTGATAGATGTGGATCAAGTTCATTCTCATATATGTGCACGTATAGTTTTTCCAACACCATTTGTTAGAGATAATGTCCTTTCTCCATTTTGAATTTTTGGTATCTTTGTCAAATTTCGGATGAGCATAACTGTGTGTGATTTGGGTCCCTTGTTCTTTTCCATTGATCTACTTACCCAAACACCCATGACTGGAGAGGCCATAGACTCTGTAGGAGAACTCACTACAGCTATTTTCCTAAATCAATATAGCTTCTAACTAATTTCTAAATATTTATCTTTATATTCACAGATAAGTGTAGTTCTCAGTTCCTTATCAAAAATACTTTTTACAGCAAATTACAATTTGTTAAAACACAGAAAATAAGAGGCCATGAGAAGCCTAGCCCCAATTATCTACATTGGTAATGCAACTCCTATATCTTTTTTTTCCATTTTTTTATTTGATCTTTTTTTTTACAGTCCAGACTTTATCCCCTTCCAGGTATGCCCGCTGACTGTTCTACATCTCATAGCTCCTTCCCCTGCCTCCCTCAGGGTGTCCTGGCCTCCACTTTCACTACACCAGTCCTCACCACATCCTGGGGCCTCAAGTCTTTTGAGGGTTAGGTGCATCTTCTCTGACTTGAGTTCAGACCAGGCAGTCCTCTACTCTATATGTGTTGGGAGCCTCATATCAGCTGGTGTATGCTACCTGATTGATTGTTCAGTATCTGAGAAATCTCAGGGATCCAGGTTAGTTGAAATTGTTGATTCTCCTACAGGGTCACCCTCCTCAGCTTCTTCCACCTTTTCCCTAATTCAAGCACAGGGGTCAGCAGCTTCTGTTCATTGGTTGGGTGCAAATATCTGCATCTGACTCTTTAAGCTGCTTGCTGGGCATTTTGGAGGGCAGTCATGATAGGCATCTTTTTGTGAGTACACCATAGCATCAATAATAGTGTCAAGCCTTGAGGCCTCCCCTTAAGCTAGATCCCACTTTGGGCCTGTCGTTGGACCTCCTTTCCCTCAGGCTCTTCTCCATTTTTGTCCCTTACAGTTCTTTCAGACAGGAACAATTCTAAGTCAGAGTTCTTGACTGTGGGATGGCAACTCCACCCCTCCACTTGATGCCCTGTCTACTAGAGGTGGGCTCTATAAGTTTCTTCTTCTCATTGTAGGGCATTTCATCTAAGGTCTCTCCATTTGAGTCCTAAATCTCTTACCTTCCTGGTCTCTGATGCATTCTAGAGTGCCCCCCGCCCCCAATCTGCAGAGGTTGCCTATTTCCATTCTTTCTGTTGTTCCTCCCACTCAATATCTAATCATGTTCCCCTATTCCCCTCCCTATCCTCTTTCCCACCCAGGTCCCTCCCTCCATCCCAGCCTCCTGTGATTGTTTTCTTCTCCCTCCCAAGTGAAATTTAGGCATCCTCACTTGGGCCCTTAAGCTTGTTAACCTCTTGACTTCTGTGGCTTGTATCCTAAGTATTCTGTACTTTTTGCGTAATATCCACTTATTAGTGAGTATATACCATGCATATCCTTTTAGGGCTAAGTTACCTCACTCAGGATGATATTCTCTAGCCCCATCCACTTTCCTGCAAAACTCATGATATCCATGTTCTTAATAGCTGAGTAGTATTCCATTGTACAAATGAACCATATTTTCTGTATCTATTATTCTGTTGTGGGACATCTGGGTTGTAGGCTTTGGTAACTTTGCAGAATAGGGTGAAAAGATTGTAAGAACCAGAGGATGAAAACGTGTTCTTAAAATCATGTTTTCTATACATAAGATGCTGAATCCATGAAAATTTTCAGTAATTAGTTTACCTAAAGAACACCTGCATAAAGCAGATGATATGCCAACATGAATGGAAGAAAATTTGCAAGGATCTGACCTCAGATAAAGAACTGTCAATGACTGCTGAGAGAGGGAGAGAGCATTTTCTCTAATGTCAAGCATCTTGATAGGTTATTCAGTCCAAGTGGTCAGCCTTAAACACTTGAGTTAGGAACTACAAATTAGAGTTAGATTCAGATGCAAATATAAATAGATGTAAGGGAAAAGAAATATAAATGGTGTGATATATGGTGTATTTATGTGCGGAATTCTCAAAATGTTAAAATTAAAAATGACATTTTAAAATTATATGAAAAGAGTGTTTTGACAGGATAGTCTTTCTTTGATTGTTCATGGCTGTCAGCCTCCCACATCTTAGTCCTTTGTGCTGGAGGAGGTAATCATGTTGAGAGAGTGTGAACATCTTACTTACCTTCACCAATCTTAGCATGCATCATGCAGTCATGGCTTGGTATAGCTTTTCATTTCTAATTCCACCTCACTGTACTCTTGCCATTGTATTTTAGAACTACCTTTCTTAAGGCAGTACCCCATTGACCTGTGTTTTTTGCAATAGTTTATATAGCATGTTTAACCAAGGACTTTAAAACAGTAAAAAGGTGAATTTAGTGAAGGCATAAAGTGAACGAAAAAAAACATGGCCTCTTAAACCCTCACAGAGTAAAATTTTTAGGTAATTATGGTGCTTTTCCCAGTGTAGCTTCCCTCCATATTGAATATACTGCATTCCGACCTTTACAGTTAAAGTGTCATAAACCTTTCTGGCTGTACTGGAAAATAATTTAATTGGTGTGTCCTATTTATACTTTTCTATCATTTCTGGTTAATTCTATTTATCTTTTGGCCTTATTTCCCTTTGAATTCATGGTTCAAATATCTCTTGTTTACCTTATCAAATCAACAAGACAGATAATGTTCTTGTTCTCAAAGAGCTTGCAGTCTTAAGGTAGACACAGATGGTTAATAAGATACACTATTAACATATATTGTACTCAATGTAGATTCAGAAGAAAAACAGCTTTCAAATTTCAACCGCAACCTTTTTCACATCCACTAAATTGTTTTAAAAATTAAAATAAATTTTAGTAGCAATTAAAAAACCTCGGGACTTGTTTACAAAATAACATCTCTCCTAGCTAAATCTTAGATTGATTAGTTTAAATGCATTTCTTATATTTCTGTTCTTCAATGTTGATTCTTCCTGCCTCACTATCCCCTATACCCTCAGTATGCTCTCTGTGTGCAGAATCATTCTTCTCTTTTAGGCTAAGAAAATGGGAAGTATGTTTTTAATAATTGCTAGGTCCTATTTAATCTTTAAACAGTAGCCTTTTATGCAGGATCTTATGGTGAGATCACCCTTACTTTATTTTTAATTTTGGGGGGATATTTTATGTATTTACATTTCAAATGTTATCTCTTTCCCCAACTCTCCCATACCCCCTTTCTCCTGCCCCTGCTTCTGTCAGGATGCTTCTACTCCCACCCACCCACTCCAATCTCAACTCCCTAAAATGGGGAAACAAGACTTCACAGGACCAAGGGTTTTTCTTCCTATTGATGCTGGACAATGCCATCCTCTGCTAAATATGTGGCTGGAGTCATGGTCTCTCCATATGTACTCATTGTTTGGTGGTTTAGTCCCTATGAGTTCTGGGCGGGAAGCTGATTAGTTGATACTGTTGTTCTTCCTATGGTGTTCAGTTCCTTCAGTCTTTTCTCTAACTCCTCCATTGGAGTCCCTTGCTCAGACCAACGGTTAACTGCGACCATCCTCATCTGTATAAATAGGGCTCTGGCAGAGCCTCTCAGGATCATCCCTCTTAATTCTGATCACAAGCTTTGCTGATCTGCTGGACTTGGAGCTTCAAGTGCATATATATGGATGTCCAGATCCTTTGCATGACACACACAAAAAGGAGGTTCCTGAAATGGTATACCAAATTCCATTTGATGCCTGCTTCCAAAGTTGCTAATTCTTTATATTCTGAGTATGAGAAAGCACTGTTCTCCACTAGCTACAGCTTCAGTATGATCTCTAGACACCCAAGTCCTCAGTCCTTGAGACACTGCCAGTATATATTTGTCTTTAAATCAGAAACTCAGAATTGGATCTAGAGATCTGTGAAATATGTTTCAATATCCCTAAAGGTGACTGATATTCACTGTTCTAAAGAGGGTTGCTCTAAGATAATCCAACTGTCCACCAACACAGCAAAAGTTCTGATGCTCTCATCCCTTGTTATGTCTGTCAGTATCTTTTTAAAAACTCTACTTTCTTTCAACACACAGGTTCCAAAAGACAAAAAACATACTTTCAGGGGCATCTGTGTCTCCTTCTTCCTTACCATCACTCAAGCCTGGAGGGATCAGACTGAGAAGATTTCTGTTCAAAATGTGTTGTCTCCTCTACCTTTATTCCTTTTCTTCATTCACTTCCATGTTTTGAGCAGAATGGATCAACTTCTTCAGCATGATATAAATCCCCCATGTTTGATGTTTTGGAGGGGCTGGTATGCTGGAGATAGAATTCTTGGTGTGTGCATATTCATCAAAGACTAAATATCACTGTTTGCTTATTAAGATGCTTTAAAATCTCTCTCTCTCTCTCTCTCTCTCTCTCTCTCTCTCTCTCTCTCTCTCTCTCTCTCTTTTTCCCCCTCCTTCTCTCTCCCCACTCTCAATTTTACTGAAGATCCAATTTGTCCTTGCAAAGCCTGATTTACAATCCTTATTATCTCAATATAGATTTAGACCAAAGAAATCTATCTTGACAGTCAAACTGTAGAAAAGAATTTATTGATTTAGCAGGTGTGTCTTGTTTCTCTGAAGCTCTAAAACTCACTGCTTGGGTGGAAGTGAGGTCTCCGAGGCAAAATAAAGAACAAGAAATGGAAATGTATGGAAATACATTTGAAAATATTTCCAACAATGCCCTTGTTGAATCAACACACAAAAAACATCAATGTGAATTCTTTCATTCGACAAGTATTTACCAAGATTCTCTAGATGCAGAAACAGTTCTAAGCTTGGAGAAGGAGCAAATGACAAAAGACATTACATCTTTCTATACTCAAAACAATGTTGTGCTATGCAATATTGTGCAGAACTGTTAGGAAGAAGGAATGAAAGCCACAAGGAGTCAAATTCGGTGGCTCATGAATTCTCATCTCGACAGGACTAGTTCCACTGTGTCCTTCACTCACAGTATGAACAGTGCTCTGCCTCCTTACTAGAAAACAAGATCCCCCAGCCCTTTTCTCAAATGTCACTTTGTCCAATAGAAGTGTCTTGAGTCTTGTTTCTTATTTTGCCCTCGATCACACGATCACCTTTGATACTATTAATATATATTTTATTGAATTTCTATTCATCCATAAATGCATGTACACACAGGAATGAGTACATTTTGCCTCCTTTGCTGATTCAGTCATCTGGCTTACATTATTAAAATGTGTTACATTCAGAATAATGTCCCATGCCCACAGAAAGTCCAGGAACTTTCTCCATCAGAACGTAAGAGACTGTGACCATTGTCTCTCTGGATGGACAAAACTTGAGTTCCAGTATTCTTGGGACACAAAAATCCATAAATGTTCAAGACTCACAATAAAATGACATAATATGTTCATGGAACCTACATATCTCTTGTCTTATAATAATCAATACAGTACAGTTCTACTACATGGTTTATAAGTATGAGAAACATACTACGTAAATTTAGGGACATAAAAACCTTATTATATGTTTTCAGCTTTAAATAGGTGAATGCTCATGTAGAAATGATGGATGTAGAAAACCAAAGATGTATTCATGTCAAGAGAAAATTAAGTACTCAAATCACATAAAAGTCAATAATCAACTGACAAAAACCAGAATATTATCTATTTCTATCTTAGCAGAACCAATATAATCCCAATATATAATAGTAGTTTCATAGCCAAGTCTGTTATCTAAACAATAGAAATTCAGCACAAATATACAGAGTACAAGTTGGCAGCCAGAGGGGGTTTAGAATCATCTCTCCCACAAACAAGACATGTTCCCCACATACTCTGGCAATTCTATCTCATCTCAGACCAAACAGCAACAAATACAACTGATAATGGATTAAGTCCTCTGAAACCATGAGCCCTAGTAACTTGTCCATGAATTTAGTCATATCCATTTATAAATACTGTTTGTTACCCTTCTCTCGTACTTTGCCCTCCCTAGGACACCCTTCCACAGCATTCTAGTCTCACACTACATGGAAATAAAAGACTCCCAATTGAGTGTCCTCTAAATGTTCAAGATCAGTCAGGAAAAGTAAGGAAAAGCCATTGACCCTGTCTCCTACAGTAATGGAATATTGAATCTGCACCACTTTTGCTCAGGGCTTCTTTTCCTGCACACACATCATGACCAAGAAGCAAACTGAGGAGGAAAAGGTTTATTCGGCTTACACTTTCATGTTGCTGTTCATCACCAAAGGAAATCCGGACTGTAACTCAAGCAGGTCAGGAAGCAGGAGCTGATGCAGAGGCCCTGGAAGGATGTTACTTACTGGCTTGCTTTCCCTATTTTGCTCAGCTTGCTCTCTTATAGAACCCAAGACTACCAGACCAGGATGGTACCACCCACAATGGGCTGGGTCCACTCCACTTAATCAGTAGTTGAGAAAATGCCTTACAACTGGGTCTCATGGAGGCATTTCCTCAACTGAGTTTCCTTTCTCTGTGATAACTTCAGCTTGTGTCAAGTTGACACATAAAACCAGCCAGTACAGCCTCCAACCAGAACTATGGACTATTCCAAGCTAGATGTTCTCTGAACAGCAAAGATAAGACCAGGAAGTTTCTGATACCAGAACCATAGTCAGTTAGACTAAACCAGATACCAATAATACAGGAACCACAAAGGCATCAGCCAGCACAGACAATAGTCCACAGTGAAGACCCAGTCATAGACACCTGGGCATTAGAATGTTTGCCAGAATAACCCAAGAAAGTCCACATTCCCTGTATTCTCATCCTTTATTATGGCATGGTTGTTATCAGTTCTGATGTCACTGAAACCCCAATTTAGATGAGAACTGCCCGAACACATACATCTCTTAAATGCAGAAGGAGAGAGGGAGAACGCAGTGTTGGAGAAATATGATGCAAGGAATAGAGTCTCTGTGATCAGCCTTGAAGAAGGTCTAGAGGATGCAGGATTCAGAGGCAGTCCTCTAGAAAGTTGGGAAATAAACATTGCTATTTATTCCTAGTGTGTAAACATGGATCGAGTCTGTTAGCACTTTAACTTCGGTTTAGAGACCTGTTTCAGACTTCTGATCTCCAGATTCACAAGATAACATGCTGTTTATGTATCCAGACCTTTTACTAATTTGTGTGTTCTTTCTTCCACCCATCTCCACCCCTCTTATTCCACCCTATATATTCCTAACACTGGACAGGAGAGAAGAGGGGCAGAGCAGAAATAGGTAAGCAGTGCCATTAAACTACTTCTTGCTGATTAAGTACATCAAATTCCTTGGATCAAGTTTGATCTTTGCTGTCAGGATACCTACTTTTTTCTTTTCATCATTTTGCATATGACTACTTGACAAATGTTGGCCTCCATATTGGAAGCTTTCCACAAAGATCTCTGGTCTGGCTAGGTGCACGGGTTCAGGTGAAGGAGAGAGATGTAGGTCAGGGAGGGGGACCTGCTTCTGCCACCTCCATTGTGGGTGCTGCTCCTCCTCTGTTTCCATTGCTACTGCTTCAGTTGCTCCAGGCTGAGCCAACAAGAGACTGACTAGTCAGGAAGGGATGCAGGGGAGCTTCTGGCTGTGATTTCAGGAGAACGGGTCTCTTCTGCAAGCAACAGTGTTTCAGCTCTTACGACAGAAGCTGTACGATGATGTGGTAATTCCTGCACACACTTTAATCCTTCTGGAAAAGATTCTTGTATACAGTTTGGGGATGGGTCAGGGTCTGCCTGCAGGTACTTCCTATTGCTTTGGCCTTAGATCTTGGGAAGACCTCATCTACATATGTAGGGGTGTGATCCTACCTCTATGTGACAGATTTGTCTTGAATCTATGTGACCTGTGTTTATAACCTCACCTGTGGAAGAGGGGCTTGAACATTGCCATATGTGACTGATCTGTCTCTACCTCTCTACAGGGATCTCTGGGGGGTCAGTAGCTACATGAGAGAGGCCTGATCTCCTGGGAGATTAGGAAGCATCTACCACCCCTTAGGGTCCCTGGGGCTTCAACCTATCACAACTGGGAATCAGTTTCATAGCCTGCTGTCCCACAGATAAACAACAACCATCAGCATCTGACCAGCCAACTAGCCAACCAGCCCCTACTATGGGGCTCTGGCATTTATTTACCCTCTGAAAAGTCCACAGAATTCCAAATGTCACACACTTGTAGCAACTATCTCCAGTTGGGAAAACATGGCCTTGCTACATAGCATTAGGCAAATCATAATCTGCTGCAGTGGACGATCTGAAGCAGACCCATATCCCACACCTGGATTTCAAATAAAAACATAGACTTATAATATTTCTATGTTTTTTTTAAAGAAACCAAAATTCTCACTACATGTTTATTCTGCCAAGCTGTAGTCACTGAGTATTCACAGACATAATCAGGAGATGGAGTGCAGTGTGCAAGAGGAAGATAGCTGCTACTGATCCTTTATTAAGTTCATCTTCACCTCCTAGCACTGACACATGATATTAATGAAAGAATAGACAAATGTGAACCTCAACTAATGTTTCCAGAGAGGTGCCTGCTCCCTCCCTCAGCTCAACAGCCACTCAATTAACTCTGACTCTCTATATCACAACTGCTATGTTTCTTAAACTTAAGTCATGGCCTATCGGTCCTTCCAGGTGAGATTTTGTGCAGTTTAAGAAGGTCCTTTCTTCAGATTCCATCCACAGTCAACCAAGCCTCTTAAGAAAACCTTCAGAGAAGACTTGTTCTTACATTTATGAAGTTTCTAATGTGTGTACTGTTATCATTTGAATTTGAAATTTCTCTCAAAGGCTTACATGGCCCTCAAATAGCATAACTACAGAGAAGTGGTTAAATCAAATGGATGCTATCAGCTGAGAGTTTGATCCAGCGACATGCCCATAGAAAGCATTGCTTCACCGGAAAAAGGAAGTTACTGGGAGGTATATCATAGTCAGCTGGAGGTATATCATAGTTGGATGGATGGATCTGTTCATAGCCTCTATTATCTTTGTATACTGTTTCCTGCCTGTCATGAAGGTGAGCAGTTCTGCTCAAACAATCTCTCTCATGATATTCTTTCTCATCTGAGGCCAAAAGCCACAGAGACAGGCAACAGTGAACTAAATCCTCTGAAACCTTGATACAAAATAAATTTCCCTCCTTGAATGTACATGTGTATGTATGTATGTATGTATGTATGTATGTATGTATGTATATGTATATATATATATATATACGATACTAATAATCAAGAAGTGATGAGTTTGAGAGGAAGCTCTCGATAGATTTCTACAGGTTCTGTCTCCCCTTCTCAGTGTATTTTGGCTAAAGTCATCCCTGTTGGTTCTTTGGAGCCTCTCATTTCCCTAGCATCTGCGATGTTCCAGTGGCCATCCCCGGTCCTCAACACCCACTACTATATATTTTTGTTCAATTTCCTGACCCTTTGTATTTCTCTCTCATTCCCTTTAGTACCCAATACTGCTACCTCTTATTTCCTGTCCCTCCTCTCCCCTCCCAGATGCCCCTCTCCATCCACCTGCCAATGATCATCCTGTTATGCCCTTAAGGCATCCACACCCTGGTCTTCATTCCTCCTAAGCAGCATTTGATCTGTGGATTGTATCACAGGCATCGTGAGTTTTTGAGGCAATATCCACTTATCAGTGAGTGCATACCATGTGTGTCCTTTTGTGTCCGGGTTACCTTATTCAGGATGATATTTTCTAGTTTCAATCAATTGCCTATAAATTTCATGAAGTCATAGACTTAATAGCTGAGTAGTACTCCACTTTGTAAATCTACCACATTTTCTGTAACCATTCTTCAGTGAGGGACATCTGGGTTGTTTCCAGATTCTGGCTATTCTAAATAAGGCTGCTATGAACATAGTGGAGCATGTGTCTTTGTTATATGTTGGAGCATCTTTCAGGTATATGCTCAGTAGCTGGGTTGATGTAGAACTAATTTCAATTTTCTCAGGAAACACCAGATTGATTTTTAAAGTGTCTTTACTAGCTTGTAGTGCCACGAGCAAAGAAGGAATGTTCCTCGATCCCAACATTCTCACCAGCATCTGCTGTCACCTGCATTTTTTTATCTTAGCCATTCTGATTGGTGTGAGGGATAATTTCAGGGTCGTTTTGATTTGCATTTCCCTGGTGATTATGGATTTTGAACATTTCTTTAAGTGCTTCTCAGTCATCCAAGATTCCTCAGTTGAGACCTCTCTGTTTAGCTCTGTACTCCATTTTTAATGTGGTTGTCTGTTCTCTGACATCTAACTTCGTGAGTTCTTTGCATGTTTTGGATTTTAGCCCTCTATTGGATGTAGAGCTGGTAAAAATATTTTCCCAATCTGTTGGGTGCAATTTGTCCTATTAACAGAATCCTTTGCCTTATAGAAGTTTTTCAATTTTATGAGGTCCCATTTGTCAATTGTTGACCATACAGCATAAACCATTATCTGTTCAGATAATTATCCCTCTTCTGTTCGGAAAAAATTTTCCCTGTCCCATGTGTTTGAAGCTCTTCTCCACTTTCTCTTCTATTAGATTCAGTATATCTGGTTTTATGTGGAGGTCCTTGATCCATTTGGACTTGAGATTTGTACAAGGAAATAAGAATGGATCAACTTGCATTCTTCTACATGCTGACTGCCAGTTGAACTAACACCATTTGCTGAAAATGCTGTCTTCTTTCCACTGGATGGTTTTAGCTTCTTTGTTAAAGATGAAGAGGCCATAGGTATGTGAGTTCATTTTTTGGTCTTCAATTCTATTCCATTGATCTACTTGTCTGTCTCTGTACCAATACCATGCAATTTTTATCACTATTGCTATATAGTGCAGCTTGAAATCAGAGATAGCGATTCCCCCAGAAGTTATTCCATTGTTAAGAATAGTTTTTGCTATCCTCAGTATTTTTTTGTTATTCCAAATGAATTTGAGAATTGTTCTTTCTAACTCCAACTACTTCCTCTCCAGATACCTCATAGACTTTTCTGTAAAGTTCTCCTCTCCTGGAACTAAAACGGGAAAGAACAAAGTCTTCTTTTTTAAATTCAGTGTCACTCTAGCTTTTCTTCTAGCTAATAATTTATACCCACAAAACAAAAATAAATAAAATTTAAAAAATAAATCAGGTATTTCATGGTTGTAAAAGTTGAGCCAGTTGAGGATGATTCTTGTCTATTCTAATGGATGACATAATAAAGTTTAGTAATGTCAGGACATATGGAGGATCGTCCATGCCTTCTGTATCTTTCCAGGTTGTCTGATGTGCAACTTTCTCTCAGACACAGGATTGTGTGGTAGTAACACATACCAGGGTCCCTTTCTTGCCCATGGAAAAGCAGGTGGTTATATACTCTTTCAGACTTCCAGAGTTTCCTTCATAAACTTCTGCCATCCCTCTGACCTGAGCATAGTGACTTCCCTTATTTTTCCTTCTATCTACTCATGCCTACATTCTCACTCTGCCCATCCCTTTAGGCCCATTCTCTATAAGATGGTTTCTCTAATCTGAGATTTGTTTCTCTCATGTGACTTTTTAACCTTTCTCTCACACACAATTTCTGGCATCAACTTCTTTCCACATCTATTCCACACAGCTCTGATTGCCTACCCAACCTGAACCAGGAACTTGTAATACTAGTTTTCAGGAAGGAACTTAGCTAAGGACAATTCTTTGCTCATCATAGGCATCAGCTAATATTAATTATCTGGCAAGTGGTTGAAATGAATGATTACATTGTGCAGGTGCATGCATACACCATAAGAAAACAACCTCAGCTTCTCACAGAACACACTATGGCATTGACTACATAGCCTCAAACTAGAGCTAGAAACAAGGAAATAGAGAATTTTACAGTTTATAGTAACCACTTGCAGAATAGGAAAGTATCTGTTGGAATTAAATTACCGCAAAGCTAAAGAAAAATAAATGAAATCAATAGCGAGGTAAAAAATGAGTAACAGCCAAGCCAGGGACAGGATGAGCCTGTGTCCCCAGAGTATTCTCGTCGCTCTCTTAGCTTTCTGCTCAGGATGCAGCAGATACAAATATCCAGCTTACTCAGCACCAGTATTCTCCCTTTCCTGGGAATCATACCCATCCAATCATTACCATTGAAATGTTTGCTTCTAGGTGAAAGTGTCCCTCAGCTCCAGCTGTACACAGGAGGGCTGCTGGGAAAGCCACCCCCATAATCTGTGGCATGCAAGCATCGCTTGAGTCATGTCTGTTTACTGTTGCTCAGTGTTTTCCAGTTATTCTTTTCATTTCAGAAACATTCACTGAGCATTTCCTCCACCCCCGTGTCACGATGCTTAACAGAGAACAAAAGCTGAAGTATACAGCTCCTTGCTGCGGGGGGACCTACTTCAGATTTAGGGGACTGAATATTCTAGCTTTTCTGAGATTTTGAAGTAATCTCTGTCTTGTCAGTGCTGACATCAGGACATTTTAGGACCAATAAGGAGACCTGGCCACCCTAATTTTGAGGTAAAATACCTTTGGGATCTCTGTGATGATGGTGTAAAAGTGTTTAAAGAGAGATGCTACTCATATGCTTCTGAGGTCAGGAAGTGGTTTCACATCTCAACCAACAGTATAACAGGACTGAGAACCACACATATTGAAATAAGACCATGGAGGAGAGAATGAGGAGGGGAAATAGAGCCATGGGTCTCAGATCCCCAACACTCAGGAGGAGGGGACAGACAATGAATAAAAATGTGCATCATCCTGTAGGAATTTCAATTGAATGAGTGAAGAGGAGAGACATAGTTGGGCCACAGTAAGTGGTGTAATAAGTAAATATTAGACATTAGGAATAACAGAAGCAACTGATATACTCCACATGGAACCATAAAGGAATGACTTTCACACAGAAAATATGATTAAGGATTCACAAGGCCAAGTTACCAAGTGTAGGTAGATTCTGAGTAGGTTATAAAAGAGTGTTTCAAGGTATAAAAAAATCATAAACAAGGGGGAGTGACATAGAATAAAGTGTTACTATACTGATGACAGAACATTAGAACAGGCAGAATGAGGTTGAAGGCACAGAGTAAAAAGAGTCTATAATAGGAAATCTCACAGGGATACATTCTTGAAGTCAGAGCAGTCTTTGTTCTCTAGGCTTATCCTTCTTGGTTCCTCCTAAAGTTAACCACCTTTCAAGAACCACGTCTCAATGAATCAAGTTCCTTGTGCTCATCGTGCTCTAGTCACAGCAGTATGGACAATGTCACAGCAATTTTTCCTATCATCATCCTAAATTCCATCCAGTTCTTAACCTCGCTCAGCCTGACTAGGTACATGGTGCAATAAACGTTGCACATATGCATCCCAGATATCAATAAAAAACACACTTTCAGCGATATATGCACAAGATCATCTTACATCTAAAAAGGATAGTTCTACTCTGATTAAGAAAGGAAAGAGATATGAGAAAATATAGAGGGCCTGCATTCTCAGAGATAACTTCAACAGCAACATGGAGAGATGATCAGGAACTATACAGCCTCTGCTCAGTAAGCCGCAGCTCTAGCCCTGGCTGTACCATGGTCATAGAGAAGCCCATAACTACATGAGTCTTGTTTGCAAAATATACCTAGAGAACCCAGGTCACTTTCTTTTACAGAGTTTGACACTTTTTATAGTGCCCAAGACATACATTCATATGCATGACAGTCTGCTCTCTAGGCTGCTGTCACTTTGAAATCTCCTCCAGTAATGGTTATACGTCATAGTTGGCAATCTATATCGCCTTTGTCAGGAGAAACATTGGATTCACATGATCAGCATGTAGACCCAATCAAAATGCTCATGTGACAATGATGAGTAGAAGTTTCCTCTGAAGCCATATTGGAGGAGGGCCTTCCTGGCACTTATATAGGAAACAATAGGAGACTGCTGAGAAGCAGACATGAGGCAATAATCTTTCATAAGCTCATGAAGAAATGAAAAATAGACCTTGCCTATGTTAACACTAAGAAGACAGAAGTGTTAGGTATGAACAATGCCATGAAGATCTTGGAAAAGAGGGGAAGACTGCTCTTTTTTAAACCCTGGCTAAAACAATTGCTTCCGTGAGCCATACATGTGGATGCCTAGATAAGAATCTGGTGATCTGGCCCACTGTTGGAGTATCCACAAGAACATCTACTTCAGACTTGGGAAATGCATGCATCTGGGTATATCCCCTCAGTCCATGACTGAAGATTACAGGAGAGTTGAGAATGCAGTGTTTCTCCAATGCTGGAAAGTTATAGAACAGTAACCAGTTCTTATTTTATTGTCCAAATTAATTAAATACTCATGGATTTTTTTCAGAAACACCAGTCTCCACACATTTACCAATTCTGGTGTTTCACTTGAATTCTCAATATTATAGGCCTGTTTAGGGCACATACATGTTGGATTCTACAAGGATTGGCTAGTTTTGCTTATAGATTTTTAAAATTGCATTTGTAGTGGCTGGCTGCACTTGTGTGGGTAGTGCCTACAGAATCCAGAGCAAGGCATCAGACCCCAGGGATATGGAGTGAGAGACCACTGTGAGCTTCCTAAAGTGGTACTCTCTACAGAGTTTAGGACCTCTACAAGAACTACACATGCTGTAAATCACTAAGCCATCTCTCCCACCCTGGAGTGACTTATCTGTGAGCTCTCCTAAGGTCTTTTTATAGTTTATTTTAATGCAACAGCTTCTGGCCATGAGTCATGAGTTAAACATGAGCAACAAAATATAGAGCTTAAGTCTAACCACCATACCATAAACCTGACATGATCTATGATTCAAACGCTGATGTTGGGGCATATAGCAAGAAGTTTGACTTGTATAACTTGCTAGCTGCAAATTTTAAAGCAAGAATCTGTTAGATTTACTTTTGGAATTGTGTAAAGGAACAATTTCTTTGGGTGTTAGTGTTTGCACAGAAACCAAAGTGAAAATGGCATTGAAATGCTCTAATAACACTGGGCTTGCCTAATCCTGGCATGGGCATGATCATTTCAACAGAACTGGGTGAGGAGAAAAGGTCAGGACTTAACAGCAGGAGGTCTGCAGTATATCTAAGCACAAGCTGGCAAGTTCAAGAGAATGTGCCCCAATGAGGACTAAGAGAACCAGGAAAGAAGCAGAGGCTGAGGAGTACATTGTCTGTTTCTCATTTCTTCACTAATTACAGATGCTACACACATTCTCTGTATGTGTGACATTAAGAGATGTCCTCACCCAAGAGACCTGAATAGAGGCTGCCTCTCAGCTTACCTGTGCTTGTTCTGCCTCTACCTATCATATATTGATAGGAAAGTAACCTTTCACTAACTCATCAGAGATATTTGGAGGACTTAGAGGCTTTGACAGAAAATCACTAATGCTCACAGAATCAATCAATCAAATGTTTATCAGATCAAGAATTAGCTCCAGAGCATTTTTAAAAGTCTATATAGGGGTAGGTCTGTAGGTTAAAAGAGATGACATGAAGAGGAAGGGAGCCAGTAGATCCCTGAGCTGTGTTATAAACTGATACATACTCAATTACTTCTGTTTTTCTGGTAAAATACTATGGAAGCGTACAGAAGGAAAAGTTTATTTGGGTTTATAGTTCTAGAGAGAAGAGTCCATGGTAGTGCACAAAGGTGTGACTGCAGAAACCAGAAGCCAGAAGCTCACTTGAACTGCAAACACAAAGTAGAGAGAGAAAACTGGAAGTGGTGGGAAATTTTTACTCTCAAAGCCTGCCCGTAGTGACATATGTCCTGAGGCAAGGCTATACCTCGTAAACCTAATCTATCCAAACAACACCACTAACTAGGGCCCAAGTGTTTAGATATCTGAGCCCATAAAGGATATTCTC
This sequence comes from Rattus norvegicus, assembly GCF_021556685.1. Lineage (NCBI taxonomy): Eukaryota > Metazoa > Chordata > Mammalia > Rodentia > Muridae > Rattus > Rattus norvegicus. The sequence goes on from NC_141547.1 coordinate 89,965,711, forward strand.
ATTCAAGCTGCTATAAAAAATAAATATATTCTCTAATTAATAAATATATCTGTAGATAATAACTTTGCTTGAAATTTTAGAACACAGAAAAGTCATTTCGGGAGTTTCTTGTGAAGGTGTTATTGAATAAGAAAAATGGGATGATTGACTGACTGATCTCCATCAATAATACAGGTCATTGTAGCCAAATAAATGCCAGAAGCAATGTAGAGTTTATTTTGGCTCACAGATTCCAGGATGTTAACCCCTCATGATGAGGAAGACATGGCCACTGGAAAACCTGCTCACAGAAGAGAGAGCATGAGAGGAAGCTCCTGTGTCTTACAGTTAAGAAGCAAAGTGAAATCCAGAACAAGAGCCTAGTCTCATTTCCAAACATTCCAAAGATTCTATCACCTCCTAACAGCACCATCAGGTAGAAACTACTTGCTCACACCTGAAGCCTGTGGAATCATTTTGTATTCAAGCCATAGCAGGGAAAAGAGTGTTGAATATCATAAGGTTTCCACTAGATTAACGGCAACCCCAACACTGTCTCAAGACCTGATTTTAGACATAGAAAGAGCTTATTTCAGTCATTAGTTCCCAAATGCTTGCCTGTTTTAAGGTACCAGTATCCCTAGTTCATTCCAAACAAAGGCTAGTTTATGCTGAAATATCTAGATGAATGTTCATCATATGACTTTCACAGAGTAGTTCAAGGGAATATAGTTAGGAGAAGAAACTCCTTTTGGTAAGTGTCAAGGTCAGAGATTTAAAAAAATCTTTTTATTCATTGAGTATATTAATCTACACTAATTTAACAATGAATAAACTTCATAATTATTATAAGTAATTTTGATTATCTTCCACAAACTAGTTCCAGAATATATTTCAAGAATTTAAAATTAAGATAACTTATCACTCAATAGTTTGTTTTTCTTCTAGGAAAAAACTAATTTTTTAATATTTATCATATTGGGAAGGAACTTTACCACATTTTGTAAATAAGAATAAAAGAGCAGGTCACTAGCACACAGGAATGTATAAACTATAAAATAACTGTAATGCGAAACCAGAGGTCATAGCCCTGTATAAGTTTTAAAACAAATAATAATAACTGAGGCCTTCTGGTCTCCATCTGTGTACAGAGCTAAGGCTGTCCCACAGCCGTCAGGAGCCAAATCCTGCCCAGAGAGAGCTGGTCTCCCAGGAGTGCCCTCACTTCATGATCACAGACTCACAGAAGGGACAAGCTCCAGTCAGAGGCAGCAAAACCAGCTAACACCAGAGATGATAGGTTGGCAAGAGGCAAGCAGAAGAATATAAGCAACATAAACCAAGACTACTTAGCATCATCAGAACCCAGTTCCCCCACCACAGCAAGTTCTAGATACCCCAACACACTATAAAGCAAGATTTCAATTTAAAATCACATCTCATGATGATGATAGAGGACTTTAAGAAGGATGTAATAATGACCTTAAAGAAATACAGGGACCTGAAAGCCAGCCTCCAGGAGCCCCTACCAACTTTTATGCTCCAAGTGACCTGCCTGGTGGACTCAGGACACACAAAGGCAGAAGTCCTCTGGGACAGGGACTTCCAGTTTCTGGCAGTGCCTGGAACTGATCTGATCCCATCCCACAGCTCCCTGCTCCCAAATCCCATGGGAGAGAGAGAGAGAGCTGAACACCCAGAAGTGCAGACAATCCTGAGACTTTACAACAGACTACAACTTCTGCCCACCTTTGCCCACATCCCTGGCCCAAGAGGAAACTGCATAGTGCCTCTGGACATAGGAATATAGGAGTAGTCAGTTGCAGGAATGTGCAGTATAGGTCTGTGCCCAAAACTGAACTGAACTGGTCAAACAGCTCCCTACACCCAAATCCTGTTGGGGGGAAAGCTGGACCTTCAGAAGTGTGGACACTCCTAAGAAACTAGAGGAGACTACTCTCTGCACACATTCCCAAACCAAGAGAAAAACGCCTAGTGCCATCTGTGCCCCCTACCCACAGGGACCTAGGAGCAGTCAGGGGCAGAACACTTCCGGTTCCTTTCCTTGCCTAAAGCTGAAAACCAGCCACCAGAAGTGACTACATGCCTGAGAGCAGAGCACTCTGTTCTAAGAACTGGCTGAAAGAAATCAGGAATACAAGTCTACAGGAGTGCTGACACACAGGCCTACAGGAGGGTCAAGCCACCATCAGAAATAGCAAGACAAGCTAACACCAGAGACAACCTGATGGCGAGAGGCAAATACAGGAACCCAAGCAACAGAAACCAAGACTACTTGGCATCATCAGAGCCCAGTTCTCCAATCAAAGCAAACACTGGATATCCAAACACACCAGAAAAGCAAGATTTGGATTTAAAATCACATTTTGTCATGATGACAGAGGAATTTAAGAAGGTCATAAATAACACTCTTAAAGAAATACAGGATAACACAAGTAAATAAGTAGAAGCCTTAAAGATGAAAAACAAAAATCCCTTAAAATATTACAGGAAAACACAACCAAAAAGGAGAATGAATTGAACAAAACCATCCAGGAGTTCAAAATGGAAATAGAAACAATAAAGAAAGCACAAAAGGAACAACCTGGAGATAGAAAACCTAGGGAAGAAATCAGGAGTCATAGATGTGACCATTACCAACAGAATACAAGAGATGGAAGAAAGAATCTCAGGAGCAGAAGATACCATAGAAAACACAACTGTCAAAGATAACAGAAAACAGAAAAAGCTCCTAGTTCAAAACATGCAGGAAATTCAGGACACAATGAGAAGATAAAACCTAAGGATAATAGGCATAGAACAGAGTGAAGACTCCCAACTTAAAAATCCAGAAATATCTTCAACAAAATTATAGACGAAAACTTCCCTAACTTAAAGAAAGAGATGACCATAAACATACAAGAAGCCTACAGAACTCCAAATACATTGAACCAGAAGAGAAACTCCTCCTGTAACATAATAGTAAAAACGCCAAATGCACAAAACATAGAAAGAGTATTAAAAGCAGAAAGGGTAAAAGGTCAAGTGACTTATAAAGGGAGACCTATCAGAATTACACCAGACTTCTCACCAGAGACTACAAAAGCCAGAAGATTCTAGACAGATGTCATACAGACCCTAAGAGAACACAAATGCTAGCCCAGGCTACTATGTCCAGGAAAACTCTCAATTAACAGAGGGAGAAACCAAGATATTCCATGACAAAACCAAAGGTACATAATATCTTTCTACAAATCCAGCCCTACAAAGGAAAATAGATGGAAAAGCCCAACACAAGAAGAGAAACTGCACCCTAGAAAAAGCAAGAAAGTAATCTCCTTGCAACAAAACCAAAGGAAGAGAGACACAAAACATAATCCCACTCTAAATACAAAAATAACAGGAAGCAACAATCACTATTCCTTAATTTCTCTCAACTTCAGTGGACTCAATTCCTCAATGAAAAGACATAGACTAAGAGACTGGAATGTAAAGAGGACCCAGCATTTTGCTGCATGCAGGAAACACACCTCAGAGAAAAAGACAGACACTACCTCAGAGTAAATGGCTGGAAAACAACTTTCCATACAAATGGCCAGAAGAAAAAGCTAGAGTTGACATTCTAATATTGAATAAAGTCAACTTTCAACTAAAAGTCATCAAAAAAGGTAAGGAAGGACACTTCATATTACTCAAAGGAAAAATCCACCAATATAAACTCTCAATCCTAAATATTTATGCTTCAAATACCAGGGCACCTACACTCATAAAAGAAACCTTACTAAAGCTCAAAACACACACTGCACTTCACACAATAATAGTAGCAGATTTCAACACCCTATTCTCATCAATGGACAGATCATGGAACAAAAATTAAACAGAGACATAGAGAAGTTATGAACCTAATGGACTGAACAGATATTTATAGAACATTCCATCCTAAAACAAATGGACATACCTTCTTTTCAGCAACTCAATACCTTCTCCAAAGTTGGCCATATAATTTGTCACAAAACAGGCCTCACCAGATATAGGAAGATAGAAATATATCCATGCATCCTATCAATTCACCATGGACTAAGGCTGGTCTTCAATAACAAAAGTAACAAAAGGACATCCTCATATACATAGAAGTTGAACAATGCTCTATTCAATGATAACTTCATCAAGGAAGACATTAAAGGCTTCTTAGAATTTAATGAAAATGAAGGCACAACATACCCAAACTTATGGGACACAATGAAAACTGTCCTAAGAGGGAAAACTGACAGCTGTGTGCCTTCAAAAAGAAACAGGAAAGAGCATATGTCAGCAGCTTGACAGCACACCAAAAACCTCTAGAACGAAAAGAACCAAATAAACCCAAGAGGAGTAGAAGGCAGGAATAAGCAAACTCAGTGCTGAAATCCCTTGTTGCAGACTTTGCCCACATTCCCATACAGACTCAGCGGACTCTGGCTCAGAGCTCTCAAAATGTCTCCACCCGACTTACTGTGTTCCCTTGGCGGGTCAGTACCATGCCAGCCCCTCCCATCCAAATTCCGAGTGCCCATACCTTTCTCTTGAACTCAGTTGAACCACCGAGTGAAGGAAAACACCCCACAAACATAGTTTAGAATCAACAAGTAAATCAATTGCTGGGCTCAACTACACACATCCTAATTAGTAAGCCATACTAAATTAAATCCTCCAGTGATGGATCCTAGTGAATCCACCATCTATCCGGGGGCCTCTAGTTCCTTACATCCTCTACCCCTAGCTTTCTCTCTGCCCCCCAAAGAAGTTCCTTTTCCCCTCCTCTTTTTCCCCCTTCGACCTGGAAGTCCCACCTATTCATCACCCAGCGATTGGTCCCCTGAAATATTTATTCATTAGGGGAAGGTCCTTGCCACAAAAGCCAAACCTCATATAGAAAGGGCCTCAACATTTGTATGGCCCACTACCTGAAATTGCTAGAAGAAAAAGCAGTGATTTATCCCAGTTTCTGTTTTATTATTGTGAAGGCAGAGGGTGCTTACAGGGGAAGATCTGAACATAAGAAGGCTGTAACACGTGTGAACTGTTAGCAGTTGTAACAATGTGTGCAAGCCTGTGCAAGCCAAAGCTGGACCAAATCGCATCATGGAAAGGACAGGTGAAACGCACAGTTCCACCCCTAGCTATATCGTGATTATGACTTATAGCTGCTAAGAAGGAAAGTGTCCATATTCTCTAAAGGTGGGTCATCACTAAGTTGACCAGTCCCTATTGGACAACCAGGCATCCAGGAATATTCTGGATGACAGACCGCGCAAATTGGTCTTCAAAAGTTTACAAAACAGTTGGGTTCATAGAGAAGAATGAAGAGTTTGGGGGTACACATTATGAAAACACACTAAACAAAACCCAGAACTCTCAAAAAAACTAATATAAAAAAGAGAAAGAAAATGATCACAGTGCAGATAAAAATCTGCAGAAGAGGCATATAAATGGCCAGGAAGAAAGCGATGGTATAGCCATTGTATAAATCAGTTTGAATGTCCTCTAAAAACCAGCAAACAGAGATAGCATATGGATTGGGCTATCACACTCCTTGTACACTGGAAGGACTCTAACTCAACATTCCACACAGATGCTTGCATACTCTTGTTTATTGTTGAGCTATTTATAATAGCTAGGAAATGCAAATATCTTGGATGCCCATCAACAGATAAAAAGGAAAAGAAAATGAGGGTTTGGAGGGAGGAATGGTGCAACTATATCATAATCTTTAAAATTGAAATAATAAATTTCAGGGTTGGAGGGAGAGTTTGGAGGGAGAAAAGAAAGAAGGAAACAATAGGATTATATTATAATCTCCAAAATGGAAAAGTAATAAAAAGCTAATGTGGTACATAGCCACAATTGCTTTTTATTTTTCACATAGAAACTGAAATCATGGGCTGGAGAGTTGGCTCAGAGCATTGACTGCTCTTCCAGAGGTCCTGAGTTTAATTCCCAGCAACCACATGGTCACTCACAACCATCTGTAATAGGATTCGATGCCTTCTTCTGATGTGTCTGAAGACAGCTACAGTGTACTTATATATACAAAACAAATCTTTTTTTGAAAAAAAGTAAACTGAAATCATGATATGTCCAGTGAAACTGATGACCCTGGTGAATAGTATCTTAATAAATATAAACTCAACTTAGAAAGACAAATATTGTATACTTTGTCTCATATGTGGAATATAGATGTGTGTGATTGTATGTGTGTGTATGTGCATATGTGAGTGTGTATGTGTGTGTATGTGTGTATATGTGAGTGTGTGTGTGAGTGTGTGTATATGAGTGTGTATGTGTGTGTGAGTGTGTGTGTATGTGTGTATATGTGAGTGTGTGTGTGTGAGTGTGTGAGTGTGTGTGTGGTGTGTGTGTGTGTGTGTGTGTGTATTGTTGTTGTTATTGTTGTTGTTGTGTCCTGAAAGTAGAAAAAGATGCATGAAAGGAAAGCAAGAGATTTAGGGGGAGTCTGAAGAAAAAGAAAGAAAGATAATAGAATAAATGTTGTCTGAAGCAGAAGTGTGGCTATTTGGGTGGAGCAGGAGCCCAGAAACAGGGAATCAAGGGGAATGATGAAGGACGGTAGGAGAGGGCTATGACCAAGAACAAACATAATGAATATTTTATGAGAGAGCCACAATGAAACTTATTTTTATTCAAAAGATAAATAAAACAATAAAAACTAAAAACAACAAAAGTTTTTTTTAGTTTTATTTACCCGAAATCCTTATAGTTTTAAACAAAACAGGTTTTTTGTTTGTTTGTTTGTTTGTTTTACTTTAAAGTTAGTAGCACAGGTCCTGTAGTGATTTTTATTGTTATTGCCTATTCTCAACATGAGCTTTCTTTTTCTTCTGCTGTGGACTTCTCCAAAGAAGGGATGTGGCATCTGAAAGTTAGCCAGCTAATCCTAGTAGAATGTAGGTGCTAACACAATTTTATCATTTGGGATACAGTCTCTCTGTAGGTCCATTTCCTCATTGGCACATCAGATGGTTTGCTAAGTATAAAACTGAGCTCTCGGTCCAATGTAGTAGCAGCTTTAGAATTCCTCTCATACTCTAACAACACTTTCTTTCCTCATTTGCAAGGCCAGAAATCTTATTTCTCACTGTTTGAAGGTAAATAGTTCACAACAATTGATGTGTGGAAATGATTCTCACAAGTCTCTGGTATAAAATTATGATATAACCACGATCTATCAATAACCAAAATATTCGAGCATCGAGCAGATAGTTCAACTAACAGCCAATCATGGATGTTCACGAGAGATCACTTTGTGCCTGGAGATTTGCTCTCTTCACAGAGCAAACAAGTCCTGAAGCAATAGGAGCTCTAGCAGCTGCAGATTCAGTGCACGCCAATCGGCAGTTGTTTGGGTACTGTGCAAATTATTAGCACTTGTTCTATAGATAGAAGCCAATTTTGCAAAAACCTAGGAAGTAATTTTATACTAACACGGATTTTAAAGCTGGAATGTTGCTGGGAAAGCACTCTGGGCCAACGTTTACATCAAACTGACACTTCAAATAAAGAGTATGTTGCAGAGTCTAGATGTCACTTACATGTTAGAAACTCTAACCAGACTTTGACTTTGGAAGATAAAAGGAAGTCATCTTTCCCTACACAATTGGTATATGAGCATAATAAACAAAGTCTCAAAGACAGAACTCTTCCAGTCCTAAGTGAGCAGTATACTACTCGTGTACAATTTTAAGACTGTATACATTTAAAGTAAAAATAAAGTCAATTGTCTTCTTTCGTGTAAATGGTTGATTTACAACCCTCATTGGGAGGGTTCATTATCAATCTGATTTTTTTACCAAGCAACTTTTAATTATATTGTTTCCTACATTTCTTACTTTTCCTGTGTTTATTTATTCTAGAATGGCCTAGAACTTCAGATTTCGCTTCTAGTCTTCTTACCACTATATATGCAGTGAGTGCTTAATCAAAGGCAAATGTTACCATGCCAGGCTATTCTTTTTCTTTGCTCACATGCAAGCTGTTAACACTCATATAGAAGCAGTGGTTCCTGTGGCTCAGGTTTATTGCCATTTAAAGTATTAGAGCTGGAAAATACATACAAGTCTTTCCATGAACATATGTAGATATACTATGATATATTAGTCACCAAAGAAAAATAATGCACTTTCATGTATTTCTTTCTTTTTTTTATTGGATATTTCTTTATTTACATTTCAAATGTTATTCCCTTTCCCGGTTTCCTGTCCATAATCCCCCTATCCCCTCCACTCCCCTTCTTCTATAAGGCTGTTCCCCTCACCATCCACTGCCCCTTCCTCCCCCAACATTCCCTTATACTGGGGGTCCAACTTTGGCAGGACCAAGGGCTTCTTCTTCCATTGGTGCCCAACAAGGCCATCCTCTGCTACAAATGCGGCTGGAGCCACGGCTAAGTCCATGTATAGTCTTTGGGTAGTGATTTAGTTCCCTGGGAGCTCTGGTTGGTTCTTATGGAGTTGCAAGCCTATTCAGCTCTTTCAGTCCTTTCTCTAATTCCTCCCACAGGGGTCCTGTTCTCAGTTCAATGGTTTGCTTCTAGCATTTGCCTCTGTATTTGATATGCTCTGGCTGTGTCTCTCAGGAGAGATCTATATCCAGTTCCTGTCAGCATGCACTTCTTAGCTTCATCCATCTTATCTAGTTTCGGTGGCTGCGCCATGTATTGTATTCACAACATCAGCTAATGCTCACATACAACAACAGCAGACTAATTCTTTATATATATATATATATATATATATGTATGTATATATATATATATATATATATATATTTACTGTTCTTATTCAAGTAAAGACCGATATTGAGATGTCCTTTTTGCATGACAATGGTTCTTATGTTCAGCATTCAATGAGTCCATCCAGATCCAAAGAATACTGGGAACTACAGTTGTATACTCTCATCTGGAAAAGTCTGAAGGAAGCCCAGGCAGTCTCTGCTAATGTCAGAACCTAGAGGAACACTTATTCTCATACCAACAAAAGGACACCACTTCTAGCACCATCAAGAGGAAGCGCCACACACCCACCTTTTATGGGCATGCGGCCTACAAGCTGAAGAGTTCTGCTTTTGTGTGCAGCTACAGCAGACAACCTCAGAATGTGGCACCTCAGCCTCAGACACCCGTAGCAGTCAATGTTCATGAGTAGCCCCTCCAGGTTGAAGCTGTTTCCCAGATTAGTTCTTGATTTTGTTTAGTGACAATACCTTTATGGTCAATTATTTTCTATAGCCCTTTGTTTCACAATTTAGGGATGCTCCTTTGTCTTATTCAGTGTGCCATATTTGACTTAGTCATGGGATTCTACTTTTTTGATGGCTGCCTCATTTTTATAGTTGGATTTCAGTTCATAAAAGAGAGAGAAAGAGAAAAAGTGGCCCCCAGGCTTCCTTGTGCTTTTCACATTTAAAGAAAAATAATAGTAAGCCAGTCGACCAGTATTATGTAAATGACCAGAGCATCATATACCCCAAAGTGTGATATAAGATACATTCAAAACGTAAAACAAACCAGTGGGCTTTAATGCAACTGTGTATATCAAATTCATTGTGAACCAATTTTAAGAAATCACTTGTGGTCGAGTAATCACAGTGTAATAACTTCGAGAATTCTATTAATGGACTAGACAGGTAGATCCATGTGAAAGAGCGCTTGATCTTCCCACAGAGAACCTAGGTTCAGCTTCCAAAATTCATACAGCTCTTAGCTTCCAGTCACCCTGTGCCATCACATCGGACATATTTTTGTGGCTTCTGCTGTCAACAAGTATGGGCATGGTGCACACAACATACATAGAGGCAAACACAAACACACATACAAATAAAAATGTATAAATATTTTTAAATAAGACTATTAAAGTGCTAGTGTATTTTATAATATAGATCTATATGAGTTCATGCTGTACTTTGATCTGCTCTACTCTGCTCTAGGCTCAGGGTGGCCATCAATTCAGGGTCCTCCTGCCTTCACCTCCTCTAAGTGCCAAGACTGCAGATGGGTTGCTTTCCCCCATACATTTAATTCAAAACATTTTGAAACAGATTGGGTAAATAAACAGGAATATAGACTCAATTACCTTCTACTAACCCAGACATTAAAGAGCTTTATGAACTTCTGACACTGATGAATCTCTACTTTTCTTTTGGAATACACATTTTTTGATAAAAATATATTATTAAAGTTTATTGTGGTATATTAGTAATATCTTAAAATAAATTAAATACATTAAATTTCTTTTTTTTCAAATGTAGTAAATTTAAATTTAAACTTCATTTAAGTGAAAAGTTTTACAGTCACAAATAGATTTTTCTGAATCTAAAAGATGCCTGCCCAGAAAGGAACAGAAATGCATATTTTATGAACACATAGTACACCTGCTACAAATAATCCAGAATCCATATTTCCATATATAATTTACTAAAAATTATAGATTTGGCACCTAGAGAGATGGAACAGCATTTGCTGCTCTTCTAGAAGACACTGGTTTGATTCTGAACACTCACCTAGTAGCTCACAATCATGTCCAGTTCCAAGGAAAGCAATGCCTTCTTCTATCTCCCATGAGCACCACATGTTCACATGGTATACAAGCATACATGCAGGGAAAACAGTCATACACATAAAATACAAGTAAATAAATTTTCCACAGCCTACCTAAAGAGAAGTGTGGACAGCAACCCAGGCAGAAAACCACTGGCCTACAATAGGTCCAGTCTACATAATATCCTAGGTCAATGATGGCTCAGAACTTGTTGGGGTAGCCAACCAATGTCTAATTTAACCTAAGGCACACTCCATTAGAAGGAACTTACACCAGGCACTGCTTGAGTAGCCAAGAACTAGAGACTAGATAATCCAGGGACCTAGGATAAAACCAAATACACAGGTCTAAAAGAAAATCAATAAAATGATTCCCAATGACAGTCTCCTATACATAGAGATCAGTGATTTGCCCAGTTATTGTCAGAGAGGCTACACACTGCAGCAGATAGGAACAGAAGCAGAGACACCACCCCAGCCAGATATTATGTGAAAAGAGAATTTAAATGGAAGGTCACAGAGACTGAAGCAGCAAGCTTATTATGGTCTGTATGGGTCTGTAGCAGGTCCCCTTTGTATATATTATAGTTACTGGCTTTAATAGTTTATGGGTGTCCTGATTCTGAGAACGAGTGGGGGTCTCTGACTTGTGTGTCATTCAAACTTAGTCCTGTTGGGTTACCATGTCCAATATCAACAGGATCATTTTTGGTTCATCTTATTTTATTTTGTCACATTTGACTGATATCTCTTAGAAACCCATTATGTTTTAATGAGAGACAGAAAAGGGAGAGGAAATAGGGAGGATGTTGGAGTAGTATAAGAAAGTGAAACTCTAATTAGGATATAGTATATGACAAAAGAATCTTTTTTTCAATAGGAGAAAAAGATATAAAGAAATAAGGATAAAATCACAAATTATTGAAGAGAAACAGTAGTCAACCCATTGTATGAGAATAAATTAGCTAAAAGCACATAACCTGGAAAGCTATCGGTACATGTAAAGATGTACCATTAGGAAAGGAACCAGCAAGAGACATGCTGATTCCCCTTGCTATCTATCCCGCCTGGAGAATGATTGTACATGGACACAGCAAGAGATGGGGCTTACTTATAAATTTCATTTGGCTCCTAAATTTAGAGGCTGAGGTTTCTGCTTCATGTACTACTTTTCACACTTTTCATCTGTTAAATGGTGCATAATTGCATGCAGTTCATATGCTAAGGGTCTTGTTTTAAAATATCTTGGAAATGTTCAATAATCTGTTGTCACTATTTCTTGAGTCACATGCAGAGATAATAAGTCACAGATTTGGCCCATGTCTGAGAACTAAAAAATGCTTAATAAGTCTTGGACAATGTTATAAGACAAGTAAACCTAGCAGACAGGGCTGGAATATTTTACCTAAAGAACACATTCTGTTCAAGCATCCTTCAAACATAGTGTGCGCCAATGGACAGCTTTACTTTATACTATCATTGTGTTTAATCATTGGCGGACAGATTTACAAACTCTTCCTGTTGTCCCTCGCCTCTCAGAAGTAAGACATTCATGAGGCTGGATAGATGATACTCAGTGATTAAGAACACCAGTTGCTCTTCCAGAGGACCCAGGTTCAATTCCCAGTCATCCACATCACTGCTTACATCTGAGTCTCCAGATCCAAGGAAGCAGAAACTTTCCCTGGGCAAAACACTTGTACAGTTAAAATAATAATGATATCTTGAGTGGTAAGACAAGCGTTGAGTTTGGTTTTGATTCTCTACATTACAGTACAGTTAGAATGTCTCTAGGGAGTATAATCTGTTGAGATTACACCATGTACTCCGAAGCTTCATGAGCCCTGATACGATGTAAGAACACAACACTGAGAAGCTATTTCCATGCACACACTTGGTAAACCTTTGTGTGTAACATGACTATTATAAAACATAGATAGGGGCTGGAGAGATGGCTCAGCTGTTAAACAGTGAGCTCACAAACAAGACTATAAATCATGCATAAATTTTAGGCTGAGCCCTGGTTAGTACACTCCAAACATCACTTCGTGTATATGAATAGTTCAAATTTGAAAAGATCTAAAACCCAAACTGCTTCTAACCCCAAACATTCCAGATAAGGGGGAACAAGGTCCTATTCTCATTCCTATGTCACTCTGGCAGTCCCAAAACCTTTCTCAAACACTGTAGTTGGATAAACTTGAAACTCACTTTCCATCTACTGATCACAGCCTTTTGAGGTAGGTTTTAGGAGTTGTGATGTATGTCTTCTAGGAATTTTCCGAAAATAAGTTTTGTCTGTCTGCAGGTTAAAAATTCTCACTCTGCGAGTGTTACTGTAGCAATACAGTCTGCCTGTTGTTTTAATGCACGACTTACAGTTTCTTTGGAAATATTTTGAAGTGATTTTACAATCTTACCCTTAAAGTGTTGACTGTTGCTTTTTCTTACTTCCAGAATTGTAATCTATTCTTCTGTGGCTGCTTTGTCCTTTGGAGATTCAAATTCTGCCATGTGTTTTTATACATCCCTCACTGCTTAGATTTACCTAGAAAACGGCTCATCCTGTTACTCCTTCTGCTCCTTTGTTTACGTTCTTTCTAATTGCAGTGTGCTTGTTTACTTTTGTTTTGCTTCTCTCTTAGTTTCTGCCATGCTTTAGTTTCTCGATTTGTCTCTTTAAAAAAAAGAGTAGCATCAGTTATTATTATTGTTGTGTATATGACTGCAGTGCCCAGAGAGCTCAGAAGAAGGCATCAATTCCCATGAGAGGCAGTGACAGGTGGTTGAAAGCTTCCTAATGAATTTGCTAAGAATTGAACTTGGGTCCCTTGAAAGAACAGGAGCAGTACATACTCTCAACCACTGAGCTAGGACTCTGGAATCTTTTTTTCCTTGATTAAAAAAAAAAAAACCTTGATCTGTGAATAAAAATGGATTTTTTATTAAGTGTCCCCTTGAAATATTTTTTTGGCATTTTTCTCTTCTCCACCACGATGTTTCTACAAGAACAAGCTACTATTAGTCAATTTGCTGTGTCCTCAGACCAATGTTATACTGAGCTCTTCTATTCATCTGCAATTGCTCTACTGGATTTTACAAGCTGGGCTTCTATCGTCTGGAGAGGGCAAAGTAATTTGTCCAGTATTCCATTTCCATAAGCTTCCATTTTTCTGGCTTGCCTGTTCTTGTGACTGTGGTCAATGCATGGTTTTCATGTGCAGGGACTTTTATACATGGAAATGTATGCTTCTCAGGCAGATGTGTTGTGACCTGTCTCAGAGCTGATGGTACTATGTCCTATTCATACCCACTTCTCGCTCCTTTTCCCTACTTGGTTCACCAAATGAATGAAGCAGGAATTACCTTTCACTCTCTGTGTTCTAAGGTGGAGTTTTTGAGTTTTTAAAAAAGTTTAGTACTTTTCAATATGATACAAGATATGTAATGACAGTAATATTTTGTATTAAGAAGGGCACAAAATCAACTAAATGTGTCATATGATCTCATTTTGTGAAATCGAAATGTTCATATGCCCAAATAAATTAAAAAAGTGAGAAAGATTCATTGTGCTATTTACAGTGGTTACCATGAACACTAAAATTATGGGGCTTATATTTTGTCTCCTGGTTTTCTCATAATTTCTGGTTCTTCTCAAAACAGATTGATTTGGTAATGAACAAATCTTTTAAAATATAAAATAATAACAAAATTGAATCAGTATTGGTTCAGTTAATATTTTTAAAATAAGTTAAAACTGTAGATGTTCAAACTCTTGGAAGTTAAAATAGTGGTTTACCTTTGCTACTATTAACTATAAGTCTAAGACATACATAGAAACTACATACAAATGAAATCTGCATGAGAGACAAAGTTCACAAGACTGTACAGATATATAGACACAGAGGAAGTCTTATCAACTACCTCCACTGTACAATCAAGAACATTTAAGATATTAATCCAACTTGCGATTTGTTTTCTTTAGATACTGCCTTTGTTATTAAACCTTTCAGACTGTGAATAGAAAAGTCATCCATGCTCACTGCTGAAGAGGGGAGAAGTTGGTCACCAACACTGAGAGACCAGGAACAGTGGAAGGAAGGCACAGTAACAGGTGATGGGGCTCAGATTCTCATGACAGTTCTGTATTCAGGGATCTGTATGCATCTGAAGGAGACATTCGTGCCTGAAGTCCACTGCTTATCACTGTTTCCCCTATCTCCAGAAAACTAACATCACATAATCCTGTCTGTTATGAATAGAAGACCACCTGCTATTAGGGTGAAGGAAACAAATCGATGAAATCTAACCCAATGATAATAGATGATAGACAAATAGAAGAGTGGATAGATAAATAATAGATTAGATAAATTGTAGATAGTAGATAGATAAATAGATTAGGTAAATGATAGATAGATAGATAGATAGATAGATAGATAGATAGATAGATAGATGATAAAAGATTGGTTTATAGCTATAAAGAAAAGTTTAGATACTGGAATGTGTATACAAAGAATGAGTTAGATAAAAAGATGACAGAATAAAGAAATAAACCTTAGAAAATAATTATGTTGACCATCAAACACCCAGAGATAGCTAGACAGATAGACAAAGAGAGCAATATCACAGTCACACAATAGTTTGATATGAACTACGTGTGTGATGACTCTGTAGTGACATTGGATATTGGCCTTATTTCTTTCCGTTTTTCTTAGTGTGTGTGTGTGTGTGTGTGTGTGTGTGTGTGTGTGTGTGTGCGCACGCGTGCACGCGCTCACTCCAATATTTCCTATCTACACATAGTTTCTCACTTCAGTTTTCTTTCCATCATTCCTGTTGTTCTTTATATCTCATAAATACTTGCAAAAATGCTTAATCATAAGAAAATGTCTACCTAGAATATAGAAGTGACACAAAGTCTCTTTGTGGGTATCATTATTGGCTCCTCATATCCTTTAAGAAGGACACAGCCTTCAAGTGAACATTGTCCTTCCACACCTGCTGGTCAGGTTCTAGATGACTGTACCATAGGAGACCTGTGAGCAAAGGTGAGAAAATCAGCTCCTTTGTGTTAGAATGCTTGAATCTATGAGCGTGAAACCTACTGCTTCAAGTTTTTCCCTTTTTCTCTAAACTAGACTCAGTGGGCCTGGCTGTTGTAAAAAGATGAGACCATAATTAGATACACAGTCATTAACATATGCAGCATAGATACATTTGTGGACAAAGTAGGGATGAAAGCAACAGATATATTTGAATTAGTAAAATTACATCAAAATCAAAGTTAAAGCTTAGAGAAAAAAGGAAAGATATTGTTTTCAGCAATATCCTACATGAAATAGCTTATTTGTGCAGGTTCATTAGTCCTTGAAGGATTCTCACTGGAGCATATTATGTAGAATAAAATTAAAATAAAACACTTACAATCTCCTACACTTTTAACTCAGCTATGTAAATCATGAAGCCATGCTTCCATACTATCTTACACATAAAAGAATAAAAATTCTGAATCACAGCACTGAACCTATAGCAGCCTGATTAATCCAGGTTCACAGACCTAGGACTAAGGCTATTCCTTTGTTCAACTGAAGACCCTCACCAAAGCACTGGAGTAACTGCCTATTAGAAGCTGCTTTTCAGGGATGGAAGAATAGATAATTGTTATTGTAAGAGTAACTTCAAGGGGTACAATCTAAACAATTCTACTGTGAGCTAGATTTAAGTCAAGATGGGTTTCTAATCTTCAGTTTCTTCCACTATAAAAGAAAAAAAATCAATGTTTGACTGGAGTAGCAAGCAATGATATCAAATTTCAGTTCTGAAATGAGTGAACTTGATCTTGCACTGCTCTACCAAGAGCAACACAATGGATTTCTCCAGGAATCAAACTAGAGAATCCATTTGCCTTTGTTAGGGTTTCTATTGCTGTGAAAAGACACCATGACCATGGCAATTCTTATAAAGGAAAACATTTAACTGGGGCGGGCTTACAGATCAGGGGTGGATTCCATTTGTCATCACAACAGGAAGCATGGTGACATGCAGGAAGACATGGTGCTGGAGAGGTGGCTGAGAGCTGTCCATCTGCATCCTCAGGTAGTAGCAAGAGAGAGTAACACTGGGGCTGGCTTTGCTTCTGCAGCCTCGAAGTCCATCCTCAACTGAGACATTTCCTCCAACAAGGCCACATCTATGCCAAAGCCATACTTCCAAATATTGCTACTCCCTGTGGATCTCCAGTTGCTATTTTCATTCAAACCACCACCCAAATAAAGTATTCATGAAGACAAAACAGTGTTTGCACATGTGAGACCATACCTATGCCTAGTGTTCCGCAGCACTGGACATTATGGCATACAGATGTAGTCCTAAGGGAATGCGTGTTTCTGACATGAACACAGCCTTGTTAGGGAACCCAGTTCCTGAGACCAATGGACACAGTAAAGCATTCCCCAACTAGGGCTCTCTAGTTGTGGCAAAGCCCTACTGTGATTGGTGTGTGACTATTGAAAGTGTGTGTAGAAAGTGTGACTGTATCAGTCCTTCTTAGAAAAGGGAACAAAATATTCATGGGAGGAAATACAGGGACAAAGAGTGGCACAGAGACTGAAGGAAAGACCATCCAGAGACTGTCCCACCTGGGGATCCATATTATATGCAGCCACCAAACCCAGTCACTATTGCTGATGCCAAGAAGTGCTTGCTGACAGGAGCCTGATATGGATGTCTTCTGAGTGGCTCTGCCAGAGCCTTGCTGATACAGATTAAGGTGCTTGCAGCTAACCATCAGACTGAGAACAGGTCTCCAATGAAGGAGTTAGAGAAATGACAGAAGGAGCTGAAGGGATTGCAACCCCATAGGAAGAACAAAAATATTAATCAACCAGACCCCCCAGAGCTTCCAAAGACTAACCCCAGACCAACCAAAGAACATATGTGGGAGGACCCATGGCTCCAGCTGAATAGGTAGCAGAGGATGGAATTGTCTGGCATCAATAAGAGGAGAAGCCCTTGGTCCTGTGAAGGCTCTTTTCCCCAGTATAGGGGAATGCCAGGATGTTGAGGTGGGATGGGAGGCTGGGGTGGGAGGAGCATCCTTATAGAAGCAGGGGGATGGTGAAGGGAAGAAAGGGAGAACCAGGAAAGGGGATAGCATTTGAAATATAAATGCATGACCCAAATCTCTTGGTGGGGAGAGCTGGTCCCTCAGAAGTGTAGACAATCCTGAAAACTCAGGGAGCACTGTCAGTTCTGCCCACCTATGCTCACACAATAATAGCGGGAGATTGCAACACCACACTCTCGTCAATAGACAGCTCATAGAAATAGAAATTAAACAGAGACACATAGAAACTAACAAAAGTTATGAACCAAATGTACTTAACAGATATTTATAGAACATTTTATCCTAAAACAAAAGAATATACCTTCTCAGCACCTCGTGGTACCTTCTCCAAAACTGACCATATGATTAGTCACAAAACAGGCCTCAACAGACACATGAAGATTGAAATAATCCCATGCATCATATCAGGTCATCACAGACTAAGGTTGATCTTCAATAACAACAAAAATGACAAAAAGCCCACATATACATGGAAGTTGAACAGCACTCTACTCAATAATACCTTGGTCAAGGAAGAAATAAAGAAAGACTTTTTAGAATTTAATGAAAATGAAGGCACAACATACCCAAACTTATGGGAAACAATGAAAGCAGTGCTAAGAGGAAAACTCACAGCTCTGAGTGCCTCCAAAAAGAAACAGGAAAGAGCAATATTAGCAGCTTGACAGCACACCTAAAAGCTCTAAAGCAAAAAAAGCAAGTATACACAAGAGGAGTAGAAGGCAGGAAATAGTCAAATTCAGGGCTGAAATCAACCAAGTAGAAACAAAAAGGACTATACAAAGAATAAAAAAAAAACTAGGAGGTACTTTGAGAAAATCAACAAGATAAATAAACACTTAGTCAGACTAACCAGAGGTCACACAGAGTGTATCCAAATTAACAAAATCAGAAATGAAAAGGGAGAAATAACAGAATCTGAGGAAATTCAAGAAAATCATCAGATCCTACTAAAAAACCTGACATTCAACAAAATTGGAAAATCTGGAGGAAATGTACAATTATCTAGACAAATACCAGGTGCCAAAGTTAAATCAGGATCAGATAAACCATCTAAACAATCCCAAAACTCCTAAAGAAATAGAAGCAGTTATTAAAAGTCTCCCAACCAAAAAGAGCCCAGGACCAGATAGGTTTGGGGCAGAATTCTATCAAACCTTCTTAGAAAACATAATACCAATACTATCCAAAATATTCCACAAAGTAGAAACAGAAGGATCAATACCAAATTCCTTCTATGAAGGCACAATTACACTTATACTTAAACCACATAAAAACCCAACAAAGAAAGAGAACTTCAGACCAATTTCCCTTATGAATATTGATGTAAAAATACTCAATAAAAATTCTCAAAAACCGAATCCAAGAACATAACAAAATGATCATCCATGATGATCAAGTACTCTTTATCCTAGGGATCCAAAGATGGTTTAATATACAGAAAACCATGAACATAATCCGTTATATAAACAAACACAAAGAAAAACCCAACAAGATCATCTCATTAGATGCTTAGAAAGCATTTGATAAATTGTACACCCCTTCATGATAAAAGTCCTGGAAAGATCAGAAATTCAAGGCCCATACCTAAACA
>NC_141547.1:90685000-90692500 GCF_021556685.1 Rattus norvegicus
TGCTTTTGGAAGATTTCACCTACTGGGCTCACCCCTTAGAGCTGGATTGCTTTGAATGAATTTCTGTGGAGAAATCCCAAGGGCAGGAAGAATCCCATCTCTTCTTTGCTGCTTTGACCTCAGATGAGCTCTGAGCTTATATGTTGCAAGATGCACTCAGTGGTCCACACCCTTGGTCCGCGTACTGCTTATGTCCTGCTGTCCTAAGGTCAAAACGCTATGCTGGAGATGAAAGCAACCCAGATGCCCATCAGTGAATAAATGGGGAAAGTGTAGCATGTGTATGTATGTAATGGAATACTATTTAGTCATGAACATTGGAATCCTGTTGTTGAGGGCAACGTGGATAGACTAGAAGAACTTTGAGTTAAGAGAAAGAGCCCAGGATCTAAAAACCAAGGGCGTGCACACATTCTCCTTTTTCTGAATTTGCTCCTATAAGTGAATAGTCTGGGTTAGTGGGCTTGCCACCTACACATAGACATTGGAAGGTTGTACACTACATGACGAAAACCTCAAACATCACACTGTACCACATAAAACGTGAGCAATTATTGGGTGTCAGTAACAAATTTAAAACAATAAAGATACAACATCCCCTAGCCTTGAGCAAACCTCTAAAATGTTAACTGTGAGGAGTAGTCAATATTCTCATTTTTCTATTTAGATCCCAAGGCTTCCAAAAGCCTTAGTTTCTTAAACTTCCTTTTGTTGCCCTTAACTGTAGGGTACTGTAGGCTGCCCGGAAGGAGAGGACCGTTGGGGGCAGGAACAGCAAAACAGCCTGAAGACCCCCTTCACTTTCCTTTTTTTTGTGTGAAAAGATTTAGTCTGAAATTTGCTCTGTGTGCCCACAGGAAAGGGGTGACCCCCTGACCAACCGTGATGGAGCTGCTCATCTGTCCATCCTGAGCATCCTGAACAATAATTAGAGCAACCATACAGTGTGTCACACTTAGGAAAGAATTACACACTACCTTTGCACTTCTTCAAATTTGATAATCTCCCAATTCCAATGTTTCCTCCTTTGCTAAGACTGGAAAGAAAGTAGAAAGGAGTCACATAGGAAGGTTGACTTGTTATTTCGTTTTGTTTTGTTTTGTTTTCTTGTTTTGTTTCTCTTGAAGCCCTGGGGGTGGAACCCAGGACTTTATGCATGCAAGACAAGCCACTGAGCTATACTCCCAGCGTGTGCTTCATAAGAAATTGAGGACTATGATCCTGAGTCATTTCTTCTTCAGGAGATGCTCAGACCAAGACCCTAATACTTTAGAAGCATACTCCTCCCTAGACCCCTGTCTTCCAGGCCCTTGGATTCTTCTTCCCTGAGGTGTACTCCAAACATGGACTGTGCCCTAATTGATGCCTCCTACCTCATCAACCCTAGAGGTTGACGGCCATTGCAGATCATGCCCCCCTGACTTGAGTCCACTAGTTGGGGAAACCTTACTGATAGGTACGTCCAGCCTTATGACACTGTCATCCTCAGAGATTACACGGAGGGACCATGCAATAAAGTCATAAATTAATCACCAAGAAGCCCTCGATGCTTTACACTTTAAGCAGGGACTCCAGCCAGTGAATCTCTGAGGCTCCTCTGGCTCTCATCACCTGAGCCATGTATTTGTTTCTTAATGCTGTTTGTAATGTGTTTGCTGGAACGTGCACACAAGGAGCACACCCCGTGGACATACATAATCTGTGTAGGGAAGAGGAGCCTCATATATATTAAAGAACAGAAGTATCCGACCTAGTTAATCACAGTAAATCACATTGATTGAGCACTTGGAACTACCCACGTAGCATCCTAAGCATTTTCTCCTTTTTACCTTATTAAAAACTCACTGAAGGAGGATGCCATTAGCTCCACATTGCAGGAAGCTGAGACTCAGCCTAAAAGAAATTGACAGGAAGTCGCCCAGGGAGCCAGACAGTACGAGGCTACTTCAGCCCTAGGCTAGAAGTAACTTGCTCTCCCAAGTGGCGGTTCTGTAGTCTATGACCCTCAGGTATTATGTCCCCTCAAGTCCCTCTGTGTATTAAAGGTGCATGCCTTTGGGAGAGAATCCTAGAGCTTTGCCGGGAAGCTGGGCAAGCTAAAATGTACTTGAGAACTCAGTTACTTTTAGTTTCAGATTAAAGGCACAATGTCTTTAATTCGACCACAGAAACTTCTCCAAGACATTCTCGACACACAGGGAACAGTCAAGTTAAGTATAAATTGGTGTGATTATAACTTCGCCAGTTTTGTTTTCTAAGTAAGTGAAATTTCACTTGCCTTTTCAGGGTCATTCCATTTGACTCACTAAGCGCTCGCCGTCTTGTTTCCTCCACCCCATTGCTTTTGCTATCTGGTAAATGTATCACACAGTACTTCTGTGGTGAGCTACAGGGTACCAAGTGTTTACTTAACAAGTTAGTGTTCGTGACCATGATTAATTTTATTTTCACCATGGGATGGATTATGCCCAAGTCATGAATGTTAGCCTCTTGCTGTACCTAAGGAGAGAGTTCAAAAGCAGTGGCCATCTCTCCTTCCCACCAGCTCTCCAACTGCTTTAATCAGATCTGTAACCCAGATCAATTAGTGCATTCATAATTGGGGTGTGTTGGCTTTACCTAGCACTTGCTTTTCTAAAGTAATGATTCAAATGGCCAGTGGGGCAAAAGCCAGTATGCACAATGATTTTGCCTATCAGAAAGGTTTTCATGAAATGGTGAATTTTCCTCAGGAAGAACTCCCAGCAGTGAAAAAAAAATGCAAAGGTCCTTGGGCATCAAGCCCCCCAGAGTGATGAATGTCTCTGCAACAGAAGTCACACTGGGGGGCTTTTAGGCAAATCAGAGGGCCTCTTAAAAAACCATCAATGAGTTGAGGTGAGGCAAGGTTGAATTAATGCCACACTCTTGGCTACCACGTGAGTACATCCGGTTTTGCTCCTTCCAGTCTGGTTTTCGACTCCATACCCCTATACACATGGGGTCTCATCTGCTGTTCTTCCTTCTCCCTGTGTGGTTTCTTCTGCTCTGAGAGTTCCTATTGATCTGTCTGGCCCATGGCATTTTAGAATCATGATCCCTACTGTTTTCATTCCACCTTGTCCTCCATGGAAGAAAAAAAAGGTACCAAGGTATAAGATGGGGATGCTGGTGAGGTGGCCTTTTAGCCAGCCATGGGTCCTAAGAAGTCCAGCTATTACTATGAGCACTGTCCTTAAGACAGTTGATTCTGTCCTTTCCAAGATGGATCAGCCACACTTTTAAAACTGGGTAACCACGAATCTTTCTGCATGAAACACAGCATGGATTGGACTGGAAAGTGCGGCATGCTTTTATTGGCTAAACTTAGAACTTTAGTACACATGTCCCTCCCCCACAAACCCAGCTCTAGTGTGGCCTGGCGTTGTCCATGGGCCCAGAAGTATCATGGATGACACCAAAGTTATTATACGGAAGACTATCATAGCAAAGCAAGTCAAAGCAATCCCATTTCTCCATCTCCCATTCCTACTCAATATTAATGCCAGCTGGTGAACCACAGGTCCCAGGGCTCCATTGACTCTGTGCCGACTCATGTACTGGCCTCTTAGGCTATGGCTTTGTTGCCAGGGGCCCCACTCCCAATCTCATGGAGGTTCCTTTTTCTAATTATTTCTTTTTATTTTTTGAAGTTATAGCTATCATTTTCCTCTTCCCTTTGCCCTTCGGAGGTTCTTTACTGGCCTTTCAGAAGGCAAGTGGTGTGCATCTCTGCTCCCTCAGCCTTCCCCTTCCCCACTTCAATGTCTTTGTAAAGAAGATCTGTTTAATCAGATTTTCGTGTGGTTATTATCTCCGAATACCTCCCTAAAGTCCTTGAACTCTGAACATTCTGGGCCCTGGCTCTGTGTGAGAGTAAGAGCTGTCAAGTTGTTTGTGTAGCATCTGCATTCTCCTGGTTAGAAGCTCTCCTTGCTTACTGCGAAGAGGAGAAGCAGGACCGCACGTCCTGCCGCTGTTACTGTAAAGGTCTTCTATTTAGGGTGAGGGAGACGGGTTGACCTACTGCGCCAAGACTCTAGCACAATGTGAACACTTTCAATCAGCCTCTTGGGCTTTCTGTTTTTCTTTGGGAAATTATTATAATCTTACCCCATCTTTAACTATTTATCTTGTATCAGCTATCCAAATATACCCAATAATGCTCTCTCTGAAAATATGCCAGTTGCTCTAATCACAGCTAACCTGGGATAGCACATCGTGCTCTCTTTCTTAGCGATTGTAACCCTATTCCCCAAAGCATGTCTTTGGGGCCTGTGCAGGCTCTATTTCAGAGATTCCAGTAAAGCTTGTCTCGTGTACTTATTTTACTGATCTTTTCTGGCTCCTAAAAACGTTGGTGCCGTTCTTGTGACTTGACCCAATCTTCACACCATGTCTGGTCGAGTTTTCAGAATAGCTTACTCATTGACATGCCGTTCACATATGCTCCCAAAAGGCTGAGTTAGTGTCTGTTGGGAGGTCATTTCAGCTGTTGGGCCAAGTTGCCAAGTCAGCAGGGGCCACATCTGGTGAGCTGTGCTCTGATAGTCTACCTTCAGGATCTCCAGCCGGGCTTTCTTTTGGAAGTAGCTACGGTGGGTCAGGTAGCATAGATTTAGGGCCTCGCTCACTGTTTCTCCAATGTGGTTTGTGTCTATTCATCACTTTCAATCGGCTCCAGAAAGGTGGACACTTTCAGAGCCCCAGCCTCAATGAGAGAAGAGCATTTTCTACTAGTGATGGCTTCACTGTGTTGATCTCAATTTCCCCACTCCCGGAGCTGGACAAACCTCATTCTAATCCAGCCAATGATGGCTAGAGAGATGGGATTAGGAGGGGAGGGAGAGGCAGTGAAAATGGCCAAAAAAAACTGTATATACATGTGTGAGGTTATCAAATAATAACAAAGAAGGGAGGGGAAAGGGAGTGAGGGAGAAAGGAAGGGATATATATATATATATGTATAATTATCAAATAATAATAAAGAAGGAAGAAAGGGAGAGGGAGGGGGTGGGAATCCTACATTTTTGGACCAGCACTTACAGAGATGTAGAAATGGTGCTCTTTAAGGCTATGCCCAAAATTGACTGGTAGGTGGTTGGGTGCAAAGTTGCTTAAAAGTGTAAGATTAAAAAAATAATACAAGAGTCCAAAGAAGTAAAACAATGGAAGTAATTCCTCATTAATCCTATAAATAAAATTGAAGAAATAGGTCTGTATCATCAAAGTATATTGAGAATGTCTAAAAGCTGGTTTGCTCTGGAAAACAGCATCACCACATAGGCCCCGTAATATATCAATATTTATGTAGTAATTTAGTGCCAGGAATAACTAAGGTCACAAATGTTGTTTTCCTTTTGCAAATTTCTGTCCTCTGGTGTTTATTTAGTGCTTGGCAGTGATATTCATTCCTAGAAAGAGAAATACGTATTTGCCTCAGCAGGGAAGCATTAATTCGGAACAGGTACCCCTTCGTGCTGCCCTAGCGTGCCATCAAGGTGAAGGCCAGCCACTGAGGTTTTCCCAGAAGCTGAAAATGCCTGCCAGAAACTCACGCTCTGATTTGTGTCTGCAGGAAAGGAGAGCCCTCCAGTCAGTGACACTCCGGATGAAGGGGATGAACCCATGCCTGTCCCCGAGGACCTGTCCACCTCTGGAGCACAGCAGAACTCCAAGAGTGATCGAGGCATGGGTAAGTGGATCACCCTGCTGTCCTGCAGGCTGCACCATGTATGCAGTTAGGAAATGGCTGCTATAGAGTAAGGTAGGTGGGCTCGTTCCCTCTTGTCCTCCGAGGTCAGTCACAGAACCGATTTCAGGGATTCCTCAAGTTGGGACTTGGGTAATCTGTTTTAATCGATGTGTTTACTTTTAAGGCTGTTTTCTGTTGACTGCAAGTGACCTTGGTGTTACTATGTGCTGAACTGCATGGAACTACATGAAATACATTTACCTTAATTTAAAGGTCATTTTAAATCAAGGGATTCGGCCAGGGTTGGAGCATATAGATCTCCTTTGCTTAGGTCCTGAAAACACCCAGTGTGATAGGGGTTGTTTTCAAACCTAAACAGACCTGCCTGTGGTTCTCATCACAAGAGGCTCGTTCTGGGAAACCGAAGAAATTGTCCTTTTGCCATGCCACACAGGGAGAGCCCCTATTTCAGAGTCAGGCTAATGACTTAGTTCCTGTGGAGAAAGAGGTGGGCTTGCCCTGAAATTCCGCAGCTGCCGTGGAGTCTCTGCGGAATCACCCCGCTGTAGGTATGATTTCAGGAACTGAAAACGGGGCTGGTTCCTGGAGAGCCGGGAAGACGGGTGTAGTTCACGTGCTATAGATGAACAGGTCACAAGTGCCTGCAACATGCTGTTGGCACCGTGTCCCTTTGGCCATGTAGTGTTCGAGAGGAGCAGTCTTGGCTGGCACTGCTGGGTGGACCCTATGCATCTCGAGTCAAGTACTCAGTCTCAGGTCCTCTTGGTGTGGCCCTTCCACTGGACATGTCACTTCTAGACTCTCCTCTCCCTGACTGTCACTGTGTACAATTTTCGGTTCAATTGCCTTTCATGATGAAGTTTAGAAAAGTAGTGATTCCAAACTTGAAAAATTAAAATGCCCCGGTAAACATTTCGCCTGGTTTGGCTGTAGCGGTTGACTTGGCCCTAAAGGTAGGGGGAGGTTAGTCGATATGAGCCTCACAAACAAAGAGAGCAAAGTTTCTTGTGGACAACTAGAAGCCAAAAAAAGTCACTGGCTGGAAAAACTGAGAGCAAAAGCCCAGAGGACAGATATGGGAAAGAGGTGAGAGGACCCGCCATAGAAATACCCCCAGCCACACTACATGGTGGTCTCCTTGTCCCGTGTGATTGTTGAAGGAAATCCACCTGTTTCCACTTGCAGGCTACAGGCTGTGAGTTTCATAAAGTGTAAAATATAACATTAAGTAGAAAGGTGTAGCATGTAGGGGGGTAGTCACGGATCAAAGGAAATAAAGTTGAAGTCATACTTCACCACGCTGTCTTATGGAGTGGCTCGTGAGAATCACAGATTAAAAAGGACAGGGGCCCAGGAGCCAGGAGAGTCTGGGGCGAGAGCAAATGGCAACAGGAGGAAACAAGAGTCACCAAGGAAATGGGGAGTCAGTAAGAGCGATGTGCTTGTGCAGGAGGGCAAGTCTCAGAAGAGGTGCATCCAAGACTCTTGTCACTGGCTGTGGCCCTCAGGGCAGGACTTCTCATCTTCTCCGAGCCTCAGTTTTCCCCATGAGAGCAAGAGCAGCTCCTGCATGCTCCAGAATGAACAAAGCAGGAGGCAGAATGGCAGACAGAGACCAAAAGGGAAAGCACGTGTTGTGTATCGCAGTGTCTACAGTTCTAGAGAAAAGGGATCGTGCTGCTTCAGTAGTGAGGCGAGGACAGACACCAGAGCATCAGAAAGAGATCAGTCCATCAACGAAAAACAGACCCGTAAAACAAGCAAAT